>NW_667051.1:0-6030 GCF_000006425.1 Cryptosporidium hominis TU502
TATCTAAATAATGCTCAATCATACTTAAAGGCATTACGTATTGCCAGAAAAGAATTTGAAACATTTATTAATAATGCACAACAATCTTGGAATAAATATGATGATGCATTTAAAAAATCACAAAGGCTTAGTTTAGATGTAAATTATTCAATGAAAACTAGTAAACCATGTGATACTTGGTATTTTGATCAAATCTATAGACATAATATTAATAAGTTTATTCAAGCCCAAACAAAATTTTTCGAAACAATACTATTAACTATTGATAATCTAATGGAACTTGAAAATTGGAGAGCAACTTCTGTTAAACTTACATTTAATTATTTCTTGGTTAAACAAAATGAACTTTTTGAATTCCTTCAAAAACTTGGAAACTCTATGATTGATTATATCAATGATCAAAACAAACAAAACTCTTTATTTCAAGACCACTATGCAAACTTTGATATTATTACTTCAATTCCTGGTCTAAGACCACCCCCAATACCTATTTCTAATGAAACCAATTTCTCAAAAATTTCTCAATCGCTCTCAAAATGTCCTATTTTACAACAAATTTCAACTCTAATGAATTATAATAATCTTCCAAAATCTTCACTAATTATTTATCACGGGCATGTTGAAATTTTTAAAAGAAAGGTCTTCCTTGGGCAATGGCAATCTGCTTATATAATACTCACAAAAGATAAATTCCTTTATCTTCTTAATCCAAGAGATGACGTTGAAATGGAGGAGCTTTTAAAACATGATGAAAAACCTATCTGGTCTTTCTTTATTGGATCCCAAGATATATCTATAGAACTTAATGAAAAGAGAGGAAAAAGATGCCTCAGTATCAGATTTAAAAAACAGAAATTCTTTACCAAGAAAATGACCATTAGATGTTCAAATGAAGAAGAGTGTAGTAAATGGATGAATTATCTTAATTCAGTAATCCCTCCTTATTAATTCATACTTTTGAGATTTGTATCAAGAATTTGAAGTATTAAAAATAATATCAATATTAAACTATTATCAAAGTTGAAATAAACTGAATAAATACATAAATTAATACATTTATATATATTTATATATCTCATCTCATTTAGAATAAGATATATTATAATCTCATTTACTAGATATATCTATCTATATCTGAAATTTCTTTGATAACATTAATAATTGTTTAAAATTCTTAATGATGATGATGACGTCCACCAGTTATTGTAGTTTGAATAATTTCTTGTTGTTGTGAAGCCATTGTTGGTTGAACAACAACATTTCTTATACAAGTACCATTAGCGTTAAGAGTTGTTCCAGATGGGCAATTCAATGTTGATGGAACGATTGATTTACACAATCCTTTATCACCATCAGTATATCCAACTGGACATCCTAATTCACCAGGAACAGTTTGGGTATCGAAGCATTTCTTTCTTGGGATTTCCTGAATAACTGGAATTGGCTGTACATATGTTTGTTGAACATATGTTTGAATTGGATAGTATGCATTATGATGATGATGATGCGAAACACCTCTTTTTCCTAATCTTCTAGTAATAATTCCAGCTGGCTGATTGAAATTCTGAGATCCTTGTTCATATACATATTGGCTTCCATAACCAAGACTCTTAACAGATTGTTGTGGTGAGTTTCTGAGTGAATAGTATTTACCATCATAGAATTCATTTGTTGGCTTTGGGGTTGGGTTTGGACATTCCAATTCTGCTGGAACTGTAATAACTTCAACACACTCTCCATTTTCGACCATTGAGCCATTAGCACATCCTAAAGTTGGCTCAGTTGTTGATGTATATAAACATCCAAATCCTGTCAAACTTTTTACTGCTCCTTCTGGGCATATCATCTGTGCTGGAACTGACTCACTTCTTGAGCATGTTCTTGAAACAACAGCCTGTGGAACAACATAGCTTGTTTGATGATGATGATGTCCATGTCCATGTCCATGATGTGAAGTTGTTGTATATCTAACTGCAGTTGCAGCTGGAGTGCAATCATATAAAACTTCTCTTACACATCTTTCATTACTAACTAAAGTGAAATCAGGTGATGGACAGGTACTAATTGGGGATACACTCTTTTGTAAGATACATTCAGTTTGCATTTCATTTAAAACTCCTTGCATACATTTCTTGATGGGTGCAACAGTTTTTGAGCCGCTGCACATTTGACCGTCAGTTAAAGTAAATCCTGATGGGCATACAGCAACTGGATCGATCTCAACATTCTTTTGACACATATTTTCACCTACCAATGTATATTCCACTGGACATTTCATGATTGGGTTTGTTGTCTTCATACAGTTCAAATCACTCATTAATTCTCCTCCATTCAAGCAGACTCTTTCTGGCATTATCTCCTCTCTAGCAACGCATTGTCTATTTGAATCCAAAGTATATCCTGTTGGACACACCATTGTTGGAACGTTGACTACGGAAACTGTTGAAACTGCTTGTTGTTGATGATGATGATGATGATCTCCAGCATAACAACTTAGTGGCAACATTGCCATCATAATAATCGTATTTATCTTTCTTAACGATATCATTTTTCTTTTAAACAAAAATTTTAAAAAAATTTTTCTTTATTGTGAATCCTTTCTTTATAACTAGATTTCATTAACAAATTAATTTAATTAAGACTGTTTAATACTAGTCAAAATTAAATTTATTTTAAAAATTAAATAAAAAAATTATTTTTATTTTTTTATTATTGTTATTTTATTTATTTAAGAAAATAATCAATAATAAAAAAAGTGATATAAATTTGTTTTATAACTACCATGTATCTGGTGTAATTCCTCTTATGACTAATTTCACATCATTTTTATCCACATGAATGCATGCATGTAACGTGCACATCAAAATTTGCATACCGGTATTATGTTTTTTTTTGTTTAATATTACTAATAATTATTAATTTGTCCACATGAATATTAAATTACTATTGTTATTTAAATTAATAGTTACTAATATGAAATAATATACAAATGACGAATAAAAATTAATAATAAAATTTGTAATTATTAGTAATGAATTAGTAATAATTATAATTAATTAAAAATAAAAAATAATACAAATTAAAATTTAAAGAGGAAAATAACTACTGATAATGAGATTATATATATATCAATACAAATTTATTTTTAATTATTTTGAGGGTTATTATCTAAATTAATGTTATTTAAAAATATTCTTAATAACAATGGCATAGTCCATAAAGGTTTAATTAAATCTACTTCATGACACATTTTTTGTGAATAAGAAGGAACCACAGTTCTTCCAAATGATTTCATTGAAAATATTCTTGTATTTGTAATGTTATATTTATCAATATTTTCAATTTTAAAATTACTAGTATTAAAGTAATCAAAATTAGGATATAAGTTATCTTCAGTTGTGTTTTTAATTTCTAAATTCCTATCTTTCATATTATATTTGGCAGATTCATGATTTATTGTATTATTCAAACCATTTATGAAAATTTCATTATGAGATCGGTCCAACAATATTGAATTATTTTGATATTTTTCATCAATTTGTTGAACTTCTGGATTAGTGTTATTTTTCATCTTTTCGGAAATTAATGAATATAATTTAGTAATATTATATTCAAAAGGTCTAAATACATTTTCTGGAAATTTTGGAGGACAATAGTAGTGAGTAAAAACTGTCTGCTTTGAAACACAACGTGGGGGAGCTTTTCTAAAATGTTCTGGTGGCAAGAGTAATAAAGCTTCCTCATCTAACTTATAGCCTTTTGGACATTCAATGGTAAAATCTGTATAACCCTTCATTTTACACGTATTAGTTGCTACTAATACGGTATTTTCAGGGCAAGATAGGTATGGTTTTGCCGTAATAACCTTCAAACAAATAATTTTAACAACATAATCTGTTTTACCAATTATTGCATGATATAAACTTATTGGTGAAATTGGTAACTTTTTTTTTCTCTTTACATTTCGATTTTTTAAATTAACTGATTCAAAATCTTCTATTAGTTTACGCCTTATAACTTCTTCAGAATTATTCTCATTATTTGTTTCATTTTTGATATATGAAGGCTCAATATTTAGAACTTGATTTAAAGTAATGAATTCAGTTATTACATTCTTTTTTGTACTTCCAAATGAGGGAATCTTTTTATTTTTCTCTAAATTTGTTTCTGTTTCATTCAACATACTAATATCAATATTTCCCGAATCCATATCCTGAATATATTCAGGATATGGATTCGGGATAACAAGAGAATTATCAATTACTTCACTTGGATTATATAAAGATTCTTTATCGATATTATCTATATCTTCCTTTGTTACAATATGAATTCCAGTTTTCTCAAAGTAATTTAATGGTTCTCTTAATGATATGAATGGAATCTCTTCTTTTGTTGTACACTTTGGTTGTAATGGCACTTTCATTACTTGTATACAAGTATCAAAAGGATTAATGAATTCGTGTCGGTATACTATAGGAGGATCATTACCATTTGAAATATAAGTGTCATAAGAAACCGTATCTTTTGGACATTTATAATCTACTACAACAACATCTTTGTACTCACAATAAGGTCTTGGACCTTTTTCAAACATCCATGAATTATTATAATCATATTTAAGGCTAAATGTACTATTTTGACAGAATGGAGCACCAATACCATTGTACTTAACCTCATCAGTTTCTTTTTTAAAGCATTCAATTTTTGTTTTAAAGTTTTGGAATTTTTTTGTAATTGATTTGCTTTGTATTCCCGATTCTGAATCATTTACTTTCCTTGTCATTATTGGTTCTTCCTGGATAATCGGAGCATAATATTTATTAAAGTTTTCACTTGCTTCATTTAATTTTTCTTTTCTGTGTTCAACATCAGAAATATCCTTTTGGAAGAAATCCTCTTCTAATTGTGCTGTATATCCTTCCGGGCATTTATATTCTTTCATTACTTGATAAGCCATAATACATGTTTGCAAGTCATAGTAAACACTTCCTTCAGCACATCCTGGAAATCCAGGTGCAAAAGTTTCGATTACACAAGTCTTTCTTGGTTCATTAAATACGAATGGCTCGTCACATTTTGGTATTGAAGGCAAATACTTTCTTTGTTTAACATGGCAGCCTCCTCCACCTCTATGTGAACCCCATAACTTTGAGTGGGAATAGCTTAAAGGGCAAAATGCGACAGAATCTGCATAAGTAATTGAAACACAACTTTTTATTTCATGATCATATACTGAATTCAGGCCATTTGAAGGACAAATACCAATAATATCTAGTTCTGCTCCTGTTGGTCTACTACAATAGGTTGAATTGTATGGCTGAATATTCAATAATGAGAATGTAGGTAGCATATAATCTTCCCTAGATATATTCAAATTTTTAATAAGCTCATCTATTAACATCAATTCTGCACTATCTCTTTCATTTGCGCATAAATTATATGTATTCTCATCCTTAGTATTCAAATTATTTAATACCATTTTTGGTATTAAAGTTATCAAGCTCCAAAATCCTTCAATTGAAAATTTTACCTTATTTTTCAGATTAACGTTATAATCGTTGATTTTACTATTGTTCCCACTAAAGTCTATTTCTTTCCAAGAATCTGAGTTTAATGCAGTATAATTCAACCAAAATTCACTATTATTCGACAATTTCTGATAATCGTATTTTGGGATTAATTTCCTCCATGGAGTAATATCCATTGGAACTCTATAAATGCATTGTAATAAACCATTCAAGGACCTGATTACTACATTACTTAATTGAGGAGCCAATTTTTCCAATAAATTATCGTCATCTGTATTTTCTTTTGTCTGATTTAATAATTTGGTTTCATTCAAATTATTTGTCACATTACTTAAGTTTTCTTCATTCTCATTTTCTTTAATTTTTAATTTATTAGTACCTTCCACGTCATCTTTTTTATCCACATCAAATTCTTGTAATGCATGCGTATTATTGAGAGGGGTCTGTAGGTTCAAATTTTGTAGCTCATTAATAGAGTTTGAATCATTTAAAAAAATTGAAT
>NW_667054.1:0-6058 GCF_000006425.1 Cryptosporidium hominis TU502
CGGCTGTATTTAAGCATTGGTTCATTAACTTGATTTATTTTTACTTCATTCACAAGTTTTTCGATATTTTCTTCATCTTCTGTTTCCTTTGTTAATACTACATTATTATTTTCCTCTGTCATTTTTTTTTCTTTTTTTTTAATTGATTTTAGTTACTTTCTATGTTTATTATTTTGATATTAATATTAATTTACGTGTGTGTTATTATTATATTATTATTAATACTTAAAAATATTTATATTTTTTTCAAGAAAAAAAAGAAAAACAAATATTATTACAAATAAATATTTTTATTTTAAAAAATTTATTAATTTTCTTTAATTTGTCTTTGTGCATATTGTTTTCTTTCAATTTATTGATTTACCTGAAATTTATTATTACTTTCTGTGTATTGGCGCCTAATGACGTGTTAAAAAAGGTATCGATAAATATATTTATAATAATAAGATAATTAAATGATGGGGGGCGGAGAGTTTAAAGTGTGGGTAAAAGGCGGGCTATTGGTATGTCATTAGTAGTAGTTTTTACAATAGTTATTTAAAATTTTATGGATTATAAATGAATAAATCATTAATAGAATGAAACATTATTGTAGGAACAAAAGTAGAAAGGTCGAGATATAAAGTATTTATTCTAGAAATTTAAGATTAGAAAAATACGATTTTACTTACTTTCAACTTTTTCTTTTTCCCCACTTTCTTCACTTTTTTTCTCCCTCACTTATTTTATATTTGTATTAATTATTTAAATAGTAGAAATAATTTATTTCATCTTTGTTTTTCAAGTAAAAGAAAGAAATACAGATGGAAAAATTATAAGAAGGAAGAAAAAAATAAATAGGAAAGAAAAATTCAAAAATTCTTTTTTTTTTTTTTTTCCAAATATTTTCAAGTATGAGACGGCGTATAGGTACCCGATATACTCACTCTCCCCTCTTCTTCATCAATTTTTTGCACACAAAAAAATAAAAAACGAAAAATAAAAAAAATTGAATTAAATTAATTAATTAAAGGAGAAAAATGAATGAAGCAAAGAAAGAATTATTAGAACAACAAAAAAATGAATCAATCTTATTAGATAATCCTTTTAGATGGGTTTTATTTCCAATAAAATATAGTAGATTATGGAGTTTGTATAAAAAATATGAGGTATCATTTTGGACAGCAGAAGTAATATCACCAATGGAAGATAAGACAAAATTAATGAATATGGATGAAAGATTACTTGATTATATTGAAATGGTCTTTGCAAAACGTATTTATATTGATAATACATGCTTAGATACTGTATTGTTAACATGTGAATTATTAGGCCAAGTACAAGTACCAGAGGCAAGAGGTTATTTTTCATTTACAATGTGTATGGAGAATATATATAAAGAATTATTTATGAATTATGTTGAAATGTTACGTAAAAATAAGGAAAAGAATGAAAAGACAGATGAAGTGGAAAAGAAGGATGAGAATAATTTAAATAGTAAAATATCTAAAGAAGAATATGAATATAATTTAGAGAAGAAATTGAATGAATTAGAAGATTTTACGAAAATGAAGGAATTAGTTGGTAATTTTTACGATGAAGATACTTTATTTAGTGAAAAACTGATTTATTATGTAATAATTAAAAAGATATTCTCATCTAGTATTCATTTACTTAGATTATCTTTTTCAATGAGAAATATATCAGAATCTGAATTACCTACTCAACTTTGTGATGGTTTAGATAGAATACGTAGAGATGAACAATATCAAGTTGAATTTTGTTTAAGTATTGCAGAATCTATGAAAACTAAGCCAAGTAATGATCAAGTAGTTAATTTATTAGAGCAAGCTATTATGTTAGAGAAGAACTTTATATTTTCAATTGTAGATCCACAAGTTCTTCAAATTGAAAGAGAAGATATTGTTGCTTTTCTTTTATTTAATGCTGATGAAATACTTGTAGATTTAAAATATCCAAGACAATTCAATGTTTCTAATCCATTCACAAATATTATGAATGATTTTCCCGCTCCTTCTCAAGAAGAAGCTGTTGCTAGACAAACTCTTACACAAACTCTTAAAGCTGCTCATTATAGAACTTACCAAGAAATTTCTAGCAATCAATTCTCAACTTCTCAAGATTTCTAATTCACACTGTAAGTTTAGTTTTTTTTTTTGATTCTTACTAATTATTATCTACAATTACTAGAAAATAATATATTAATGTTATTAATAATTCAATTTGTTTACATTGATTCTTAATCTTTTATTACTTAACATAATATGAAGATCCACATTGAAATATTAAACAATTGATTTGAAATAGAAGATATCAAAACTATTAAAAAAAAGAAAATAGGAATATGGAATAAAGAATAAATATATGAACTAATAATAACATATATAAACATTGAAAGTAAAATAAATAAGAAAACAAATATTTTTCTTTTGACACTAAATTTATTTATTATCCTAATAACTATATAAAGTGTCCATATATTATTGTTATTATATTTTACATATATTTTTCCTGTAAAAATAAATTATATTTAAAATCAACTCAATATTTTATTTCAAAAATAACAATAATGTTTAAAACAATAAATCTTTCATATCATAACCCTTTTTTTTTCAACTTCTCATTTATTTTTTCTCCACTAAAAAAAAATGACGTGGCAACGCTTCCCGCCCAATTCCATTTAATATATTATCAAATATACATTTTTGAATGGAATTCGTTCATGCAAGCATTATATACATGTTATTGTCGCCATTTGAAATTTGTATTTAAGATCTTACCATTAATCTTCTAGAGGAGCTTTGATTTTGGATTCTACCTGATTCAGCAACCTCTGTAGTAGTGGTAGTAGTGGTAGTAGTAGTAGTAGTTGTTGTTGTGGTGGTTGTAGTTGTGGTAGTTGTAGTTGTAGTTGTTGTAGTTGTGGTAGTTGTGGTTGTAGTTGTAGTTGATGTAGAAGTTGATGATGTAGAAGTTGTTGATGTAGAAGTTGTAGGTACTGGAATAGGTGGACCAAACTTATTTGTAAAGTTATTTAAAGCCAAAGCATCTCCCTTGTTAAAGATTCCAAAAGCTGGGAAAAATGAATTGTTATCTTTATCAATACCAACAAGTCTATAATCAAATGAAGAAGGTAATGGTTCCAAAGGAGTGCCAGAAATAAATTCTGGTAATACATTATCATAAGTAACCACAGCAAAGAATAAAACTGTAATTAATCCTGTTGGATTAACATTTGGTCTTAATGATGGATAACTCAAACCTCTACCAAGTAAAATTAATCCACCATCTGGTTGACGACCAACAGCTTTTACAATAGCACAAACATTCACATGCTCAGATTTACCAAAGAATGGACCATTAGTATAAGTCTCTGCTCTACATACTTCATTCTTATCTGTCATATAATCCAAAATAAGTGATTGAGAGTTATCTTGATGTTCAGCAGTTGCTAAACTACAATGTTGTGGTAAACTATTAAGAGACATAATAGAAGGAACAACAAATTTACCCTTCACCATATTATATCCAAATACAACTTCATCTTGAGCTCTGTTGCATGCACCTTTTGCAGCAAATTTACCTCCCCAAAATTTTTCAATACCTCTCATATCAATATCTCTTGTATCTGTTAATAAATCCAACATTGTACCATACATCATACCAGTTGGAATTACATCAGGTTGTAAACCAACTTCCAAAATACACATTAAATCACGACTATTTTGTATTAAATCATCAACACTTGTTATATTGTAAATTGTACCTTTCTCACAATGTCCATCTCTTGTAAAAGGAAGAGTTAAATAATTTCTATTTTCAACTCTTGGTCCTCCAAATATTGGAATACCTGGAATATTAAATGATTTAGATTCAACTCTTTGATCATTAGAATCTGATAAACTATTTGCATTTTGTGAAAATCTATCTCCTCTATTCATTAATGGATCAACAACTCTTTTTGAAAGTAATTGTGCTCTATTTCTAAATGAATCCATATTCCCACCAGAATTTGGTTGAAATGAAGAACCTTGTTGTGGTAATGAAGAAGAAATTCCTGTTGGAATACAACTAACTTTACCAAAATCCAAAATTAAACCCAAAACAAAGTAAAATATAGATACCTTAAATATATTATTACTAATATTCATCATCTTAATATTAATGGTTTTTTTAATAATTTATACTTAATCCTTTTTTTTCGTCCTTTTTACTTTACTTTCTCACTTTAAATTATTTCTCAATTTATTGTCAAATTTGACAATTTTCTAATTTATTCCAATCTTATTATCTTCTCATTTTTATATATAACTTTTTCATCCCAATTATAATAAATTAATATAATTATTTAATATTTTCTCCATTTCGAGATTAATCCTCTAATTATACTCAATTTTTTTTAAAATAAGAAATAATAATAATGTTACCTCGAATTCTATTTATTTTCTATTTCCACATGTGCATGCGCATGCACCATTTCCCCCCCTCCTTTCACCTCTTCCCGCATTTTTAATATTTATATTACGTGTTCTTTAAATTCTTTTTTAAAAATAAATGCATGCATGCATTTATGTGGACAAAAATTTATTTTACTTTAATAAATTACTAGGATTTTAGATATAATGTAATTTATTCAAAAAAAAATAATAAAAAAAATAAAAATAAAAAAAAAAGTATTAATCCATAAATTAATCAATATAGTAATGTATTATATTTTCTCTTTATCTATTTCTTTCATCTTTCTATGTTTTTCTTTTTCAAATTTTGTTTAAGTAAATAATACTTTTTATTAAAAGAAAAAAAATTATGTTTGTAAACACGTGAGGGTAATGAAATAAATCAAATATTCTATAAAAAGGCGGGTCGATACCCAAATATTCTTTATGATCATAAAGAAAAAGAAAAAAAAGGGGGTAAAAAAAAAGATTATTTAATTTAATTGACCAATCATTAATAATAAAATTTTTTTTCATGAAATAATTGATAAAGCTTTTTATGAAATAAATATATTCTTCATTTATACAAATATATATAGATATATATATTTGTATATAAATATATATATTTAATCTTGAATATTAGCTATAATAAATCAATTACATTTCTCCAAATTCTGTGTAATAATAGATTTCAATAGGTGAAATTATTAAATTGGAAAGAATATTATTTATATTTAAAATTTAAAATATTATCTTCTTTTTTTTTTAAGAGAAAGATAAAAACAAAAGGGAAAAGAGAAAGAAAGAAAGTAAAGAAATCAAGTTAAAAAAAAAATGTCAAAATACACATTCACTGAATATAAAAGATTGAATAATTCCATATTCCGATTGGATGTATTTCCATTCATTACTATTTATATTGTTTTAATTTCAATCTTATTAGGAGAAATCTTCAGTTTAAGTAAAACAATCACTTATAAAGATGTTTTTGATTCATTCATTTATTTAATAAATTTCATACAAAATCTTAATAATTTAAATAATACCATAAATTTGGTACCAGTACAAAATGATGAAATATTTAATGATTTAACATTGAATAATACAAATTATTTAAATACTTCTGAATTGGATGATTCAAATTTAAGTGAAGAATTACAACTTATTATTGATAATGTTCCAATTAAATATATTGTTGCAATTTTTATCACAATTTTAATAAATTTATTAACTTTTCTTATGACTCAATGGAATTTAAAATTTAAAAGTATTATTTGTTTTAGTAAAATCAAAAAAAAATCAAATGGAACTTGTACAAGTTTAAATAGTAAAACCACTACACATATTATGGTAAATAGTTCCAAATATTCAAGTGATCTTTGTCCTTTATAATTTTAACATGTATTGAACATGTTGGAAAACTTAATGATCTTTATTCTTTAACAACAATTATATGATGGCCTATTATTAATCACGAATACATGTTGAAATTAACCAAGCTGGAGGCTACTTGCTTATTTGTCACGTTTCGGTCATCTACATTGGCGAAAATATCCTTTGTAGAAAATAGCTCCCAGTACACGGATTTCCTCGCCTTCGTTGTTGTCCCAGCTCGTTTT
>NW_667063.1:0-6230 GCF_000006425.1 Cryptosporidium hominis TU502
CCATATTATTTATACTTTGATTTATTGGATACGTAATTAAAGTCTGAGATGATATTACTTGATTATCCATTCTTGAAGTCAATAAAATTTGATTTGTAGAATTTTCTTTACCAGGAATTATATTTAGTAAAGTTTTATTCATTTTTATTATAGAATCTGAATAACTGGAATCAGAATTGAAATTAGAATTAATTTCTTCAAAATGATGATTACCTTTATACTTCAACTCCAAATTACATAATTGACCTGGTTTATTAATCAATATGTCACTAATTATTTGAACCCATTTATAATTTGTTTGTTTAGTATATTTTTTTGCAAGTGATTTTGCTACTGCTTCATTTCTACATAATACTTGTTGATCAGGATCTGGATAATAAATAGATATCCCTGTAAACCTTGATTCTAATATATTAGAGTTTTTATTGTAAACATTACTTAAAGCATACTTTTTATTCAAATCTCTATTATTAAATAATTCTCCTTGGCAATTACCATAAAGTTCACTATCAGGATCAGTACATTCTTGAATATTAACACTAGCAATCTGCATATTATAATATGAATCCAAAGTTAATGCCAATAATTCTTGAATAGAATTATCTAAAAAAAATTCTTGGGATAGATAACTTCTTAATAATTCAAGCATATCTCCCATATCATAACAACTGCATAAGTTTGAGATATCACAATTTTCAATTTTCTTTGAATTTAAGATTGTTCTCTTTAATAAATCACTAATATTCTCTCCACCGCATTTATATAATATTGTAAATAGATTATAAAGATTAAATCTGAAAATTCTGTAAAACTCAGTATTTATAAGCGATAAAGTTAATGGATAACTTTGTGAATGAAGAGTATATCCATAAACAATTCTTGAAGCATACTCTAAAGGAGTTGCAATCCTATACTCTTGAGCTTTATTAGATCCAAAAATTTGAACTTCATCTTCTGCTGATCCTTTTTTAGTTACAGGATTTAAAGATCTAAAATTCCAACCATGTCCTGGTTCATTATCTTCACTAGCTAATATATAATTTGCTAATGAATTCATAACTTCTAATACATCAAATTGCATCATTAAACATGCATCAAAACCAAGTATATCAAATTTGAACTCAAATGAGAAATTTTCTCCTGTTTTTCCTCCAATTTTACTATTCATAATTCCTTCTTTAATTCCTCTATACATTTCACCTAGAAACATTCCATTTCCATCAGCATTGTCATGATCATCACCAAAACCAGACCATGCTGAACCATGATTCCAAAGAGTTAGTGCCGAATATATTGAGGGAAATGAATCCAAACTTTTTGAAATAAAATTTGAAAGTATTTCAGGTGAATTTGAATCAACTTCTCCTAAATCTTCTAATATAATCCATACAAATTTCTTTCTAAATTGTACTCTTAATTCTTGAGTTAATTTCCATCTATATAGAATATAAGCTCCAGTAAAATTTTGTGAAATTTTTTCCTGTTTTATCATAGGATTTGTTAATCCACTTTCTGGGCACGATATTATGGGAGCTGAAACATCTTTGTTTGTAAAATCTTTGCACCTGTCAATGTATACTACTAAGTGAAGATGATCTGCTGTTTGAGTTTGTAATGGACTTGTCATTTCTCCTAAGTCCACTAAAGACATTGATTCTAAGTTATTATCTGCATGAATAAATATTAAATGAGTCCAATATCTTTTTTCATGAATTCTTTCCTTATTTATAGTTGAACAAACTTTACTATATTGAGATTCTAATTGATTATTTTTATTTTTAGGTGATTCCTCTTTTTTTTTTATTGAACTCAAAACTATTTCTTCCTTCGAATTGTTATGAGACTTTTTTTCTGACCTAATATTATTTGTTTTATCCGCATTATAATTATCATTATAATTAATTTCCTCTATATCAGTAATAATGCTATTCACTTTTGAGCTTTGCAAATTTTGATATTTGTCCACATTGACATAATTTTCTGATAAATACAGGAAACTTGAAATTGGTTGAATATGTAAAATAAACTTAATTATAACCAAAAATACAAAAGTTATCTCTCTTTTCATTATTTCCCATTATTAAATCCAATATTTGTAGATTTAACTCAAATTTCTTTGAATATAACTTAATAGAAAATATTATTATTATTTGTTAAAATTATACATTATATAGAATATATGTATTTATATTATTTATTGTACTGTTTCTATTATTAAAATTCTTCTTTTTTTAAAAAAAAAAAAAAAAGAAGACTTACTATCAAAAAATACCAAACTTACTTATTTCAATGCACACGACCCCCCAATTTTTTTATTACTTAAAAAATATTATTTGTTTTTCTAATTTGCATGTGGTGTCAATCATATACCGGTCTGCATGCAAAGGCGCTGAAATGCAAAAGGCGCCAAGGCCACTTACGTGGCAAGAAATAAAAATATTATACAGATTAAAAGGTGGACATGAATAATTAGTATAAAGAAAAATAATAATAATTCGCACTTTTAGACTAAAGATTTTTTTTTTTAAATTAATTGAATAAAAAATATTTATGGATAAATCAGGTGATTATGTACAAATCTTAAGAATTACTCACGTACTCTTCGTAACTTAGGAGTTTAAGAGAAGAGAGAAAATATAGAGAAAAATAAAGATGGATCCTGTGGGAGCAATGAAGTCAATGATGGGAATGGTTGGATCTAACCTAGTTAGTTCAGCAAAACATGCAACTAAGCAAATGGTGAGTAAGATCCGTCAGAAAGCTGATCCTAGATCATATAGTAGCTCAAAAAAGAAAAAAAATAAAGCTAATAATGGTCAAAATGTAGAAGGTACAAATATAAGTGATAACGATGATTTGAATGATTCGATGCTTCACAATAGAAGAGATAATGGCAAAGAAACAAGAAATAGAGATATAAATGGAGAAAATCTTGAAATAAATAGTAATTTAACTCATGAATCATCAGATGACGAGTCAATTTTGGATTTTAGAGATCGAGTTGTAACAGAACAAGAATTTAAGAGATTAGCAGAACTTCTTGGTAGAGATATAAAAATGACGAATAGAGGTAATTCTGAAATGGAGAAACAAATATGGTTAACACCAAGAAGATTTAGGACTACAATACGATCAGTCCAGATTGAAAATCTAACAAAAATTGAACAGAAGAATGTATTTTTAGAATTTTCATTTGGAGGAACACTTACAGAAGTTAGACTATTGAATAATAATACTGGCCAAGAAGTTCCAAGATTGTTGGGATATCCAGCATGCAAAGAATTTTTTACACATACTGTTGATATTAAACCATTTTATATTGAAAATAATGATGAATTACTTATTGATATTCCTGATGAAAATGGTGAAGACTATGATATAGAGCTCAAAAATAATAATTCGATTGAAATTTCATTGGATGAAACTTTTGAATGGAGAGGAAGTTATTTACATTTAGAAAGAGAATTATTTAGAATTATTGCTTGGAGAGCTAATTCAGCAACTGTTAATGAGTTATTAGGATATAATGAAGATATATTAAAGAATTATGCAACAGGAAGTGTTAATCAAATGATTACTTTATCAAAAAGAACACATAATAATACATCAAATCCTATTTTTAGAATTACATTACAAATTATATTTCAAGAAATTTATGATTTTCAACTAAGCCTATCTCAATTCACTTTAAGAAATATTAGTAATGACAATAATGAGAATTCCTCTCCTTCAGAACAAAAACATTCTCAAAATATTTATAATGATCACAAAATTGAATATAATCATGATAAAAAAAGTAATAAAAAACAAACTAGTCGTGATAATACAAATATAATTAACGATCAAAATACTGTAAAAATTGATTTGAGAGATGATCAAGAATTAAATTTTAATGAAAAAGGAAGGCTTATTTCTAATAATCATTCAACATCTTGTAGATTGAATATCAAGTTCCCATCTTTTGGAATAGATAATCCTTTACCAACTAGATGTACTTCAACTTGGTCAGAATGTTATGAAAAACAAAATAAAATTATTAGATGGGATAATATTGGTATGATTCCTTTTAGAGGTACAATACATGAATTGGAAAGAAATAATTTACATGCAAATTTAGAAATTAATTCAACTGGCAAAACTCATAATATTTTTAAATCTACAAAACAAGTCCATTGTACTTTTAATCTTAAAAATATTGTCTATTATCCCTATATTCAGACTGAAATTAAGCTTCCTGATGGAGAATCTTGTATACTTGAAGGAAAAATAGAATTTGGAAATATACCCAAATATCATCAATTGGGTAATATTTTAGAAATTGATGATGAAAATAAATTATATCTTATAATCAAAATTATTCGAATTGATAATTTAATCTTGAATATTTATGAAGTCAACAATATTCTTCAAGATACTGAAAATGATGATTCTATGGATGTTTATGTTCAGTTAAGCTTTGATGGTAATCGAAAAGAAACGCCTGTAGTTTCTGGTACATTACATCCACTCTTTCAAACTGAAATTACATTTATATTGGATTACATTGATCATGAAAAAAAGCCTAATGAACTTGACGCTCATTCTTTAGTCAAACTTTTAGAAAGAAAAGGTCCAATTGTTATTGATGTGTGGAGAAAAAATAAATCATCAATGGCACAACATTTGGGATGGACTGAAATTCATTGGAAAGATATTCTAATAAAAAGTAATAATTCAAATTATTCTGGAAATGAATTTTCTGATTTAAAATTAAATCAACAATTCTCACCTTTAAAATTTGACCCTACTAATAATTTAATGGACAATGCTAGTAATGCATGCTTAGGCGCCAACGTGCTTAGGCGCCAAGAATACCGGAAATTTTATGATCGCAATATAGGTAAAGAAGTTGTATATGAAACAAGAGTATATCAGGATGCGAGTATATTATATAATTTAGGTCAAAGGCCTAGCTCGTTAGGGTCTCATACAAATGAAACAATCTCACCGAAAGTATATTTGGAAATATGGACAAAGCCTGATATAAGTTGTATGTATAATATTGGTTCAACGTCAGCTTTATTAGTAAGAGGTAATCATGAAGTTGTGGGAGAAGTTTCTAAATATTTTGTTGATCGATTAAATAGAATTGTTGAGTGGTCAGGTATTGGTCCATCATTAAAGAATTCAAGAATAAGATCAAATATTTTTTATTGGGAATATGTTACTAAATCATTTGAGACTTGGGGTAGACAATATTCATATTATAGTTTGGATTCAAGAGGTGTAAGGCACTTGCTTCCATCATTCTTACAACCTTTAAAACCTCTTACTGGCGTTGATAATTCCTCAAAAGTGCATCATTTTATTCATTCTTTTCCATATTTACCAACTACAAATAATGAAATATGGAGAACTCCTGATTTATTCTTATTATCAAGACAAGGTACTCCATTTGATCATACATTACTGCAGGTATGTCTATTATTGGGTTTAAATAGAATAGCTTTTTTGGCATGTGGTACTTTATTGAATAGAGATCCATATTCATGGGCAGTAACTATACATTATGAGTATATTATGAGTGAAAATGATGATTTATTTAATTTAAATAAGGATGGAAATTTATTTAAAAAAGAATCTCATGGAATTGGAGGTAGAAGTAGGAGAGTTTCTGCTCTTCATTTTGGAAGAAATAAAAAACATAGTAATATGAGGTCAATATCACCAGCATTAATGAAGACAACATCTGATAGGAAGAATTATAAATCAGAAAAAAGTCATATATTAGCAGCTAATCGAAGTAAAATGAGGTCATTATCTCCAATTTCTATTAATCTTGGTCAAAGAATACATAGAAAGTCATCTATTATTAATGATAATGAATATCGATTTAGTTTAAGTAAATCAACTGAAACAATTCATGATCATAATCATAATACATCATCAAAAAATAGTGTTAGACAAAATTCTATAAGATTTTATGCATTATTTTGGGATACTGTAAAACATGTTGTTTATAGAGTTAATGATATTGTTCAAGAATCAAAACATGATGAATTTATTCAATGGATTAAAGAAGAAGGATATGATATTAATCAGTTAAATAAATTAGCATTAGAGTCATTATTTTCTCAAAGAAATTATCATCAAGATAAATATAGAAATATACAATATAAGCCAAATTTCTGTTTAAAAGTTGTTAATAAGTTACCATATAGAACTTTGGATTTATTGGTTAATAATAAAAA
>NW_667065.1:0-6369 GCF_000006425.1 Cryptosporidium hominis TU502
CAAGATCTTTCAGCTATTGGAAGGCAACTATCTTCAGTATATTCGTAATGCACCACAAATTATCGATTCAAAACAAAATAATGAAGACAAAAATTTATCTATCAATATTTCATTAGCTTTAACGTCAATTTACATGAAGTTACTAGAGTTTTTTCATTTAAATCCTTCTCTTTGTAAATTATTCTTTGAAATGAAACAATACATACAAAAAAGTGGTTCAATAAATCGTCATTTTCTGGATGAAAATGATTGGACCAAGCTAGCTAAATGCAATCCAAAAGTTTCATTATTGGGGATTTTTAACCAATTATCAGAAAATCAAGAGTTTTATAATTCTAAGAATTTAATTTGTGATCCAAAAGATAAATTAATTGAGAGCTTACAAAATAATACGTTTAATGATCTAGGTGTTTTCAAAATGAATTATTCAACAATGATACACTTAATTGCAATTCTATACATTCCAATTATCAAACGAGTAAATATGTCATTATATAAATTCAAATATTCCATTCATCCATCTAATTACCTTATAGGAGAAGATGCCTGCTTCAATAACAGCGAATATGAATTCAATGATAAAATATTTGAGATTGAACAACAAGAAGTAAGTATACCAAAACAATTTTGTATAGAGTTTTTGGAAGAAGTTATTAACTATTGTAAAAATCTTGGTGTTGAGAGTCCTTTTGATGTTGATAGATTTTTATTAAAAAATGCAATTGACAATTCAAGCATCAATATAAACGGTCAAAGCATTTTGAGTTCAATTCATACATGCGAAAACGATAATAAAAAAAAGTGTTTTGTGTGTTGTATTGATTCATACGCTGAATATTTAGGAATTATTAATGCATTTCAGCCAATTGGAGAAGAAATATATCAAAGTTATTATATATNCAAAACATGGGTATATCATGCATTAATTATTTCTATTGGTACTATTATTAATAGCCACATAAATATTGATGAAATGAATAGAGTTGATTGCTCAAAAATTAAAATTTTAATTCGAATTTCAAACCAAATAGAGTATTCATTTACATAATATACTTTGAGTATGAAAAGTTAATAAGTATCCTATTAATGAATTAAAGATGATGTTGCTATTATGAAGGAGTCAGGAGATCCCCAGAGAATTATTTTTAGAAGTTTACTAATATATTTGTTAATAATTGTACTGAATAATGAATTAGGGCAAACTATATTATCAAATATTGATTTTCAATACTTACTTGTGAGACTTTGCCACTTATTTTCTTTCAGAATTGAATGCCTAGCTACAAATGTTTACAATAATATTGAAACTGATGGGACAAATGAGTTAATTAACGCATTTGATGGATTTAGTACTCCAAATATTAGAAGAACTCCAAACTCAAGTAATGGTGATATTAACGATCAAAATATAACGCCCATTTCTGTGTCATCTAAAAAATCATGTAATACTATCACACCGATTAATAAAAAAAGAATAACCCCAATAATTATTTCAAGAAATAGTTCTTCTAATAAGAGGTCGATTTCTATATTAGACGAGCAAACTAATAATGGTGCAAGCAAAGCAACTTACTTAGCTTTGAAGGAAGATACAAAATCATACTCATGTATTTTTCACCTTAAAATTATACTTAATGCTATAAATATAATTCGGGAATTTATTCCCCAAGATTTAAACATTATTAATAATGATTCTGTTGGAGGAAAAACTATTGGGTTTCAAGATTCGAATACAGAATTTGTTCTAAATATAATGGAGAACAGTTTGTTTTTTTTGTTACCATCAAATACAATTTCTAAAAAGTCAATATTTAATTTTAATAACATAAATGGAACTAGTAATGAAATTAATTATCATGGGTTGAGCACAATTCATGAAGGTTCTGAAAGTAGTGAGGCAGAAGAAATTGAGAATTTGAGCGAAATAGACAAACATGGTTCTAAACTTAGAAATTCAAAGTGCAAAATCATTGTTCAAACAAATATTCCGTATTTACTAAATGATGACGATTTCTCAAAAGATTGGTACATGGAAATAATAATTTACTTAATTAAGTTTATTGTCAACAATACTCAGTCGGTTAAAGACATTTCAAGTATTATTACTGATATCGCTTCAAGAATAGCACTTTGGAGTCGTAAAGAAAACAAGGTACTTATCTTTAATGTCTGTGTTGAAGTTTTAAAATTTTCCCATGATTATTTTTATGACGAAATTCCAGAAATTTCTCTTTGTATCCTCAGGAATTCTGGTTTTCAATTATTACAATCCATTAAATTTGTTTTTGTTGCAATTCTTGATCAAAATTCACTCCTAATCAATAATACTTTAAGTGATTTACCTTCAATAAATGCAATGGCTGAACTTGAGTCTCTTAACAAAGCAATATTTGTTTTTAATAGATTAGTTAGGATTTTTGAAATGTGTTTTCAAGTTATTTTTTTCAATGGAAATAATTTAACTGAGAAAGATAACCTTTGGATTAGAAATGCTATCAATTTAATTGAAATGGGTATTGAAACTCTTAGTACAGAACTATCGAAGATGGAAAGAATTAAATTACCTCCAAAAATGGATGATGAAGAAGAATTTTTTGATGAAGATGAAAATATTAACGGTTCAGGAAATTTAGAATTAAAATGCACATCATCAAATGAAGTATGGAGCATGACAATTTTAGATTGTAATGATATGTTAAGAGAATGCGATTACATACATAATATAATAAGTTCTAATTGGGTTGACCCCAATAGCTTAGATCAGTCAGGGTCTAATAGAAGAAACAATCGTTGTAATATTAAGGAAATAGACGATGACCTTGATAATTTTATTACGTTCGAACAATGTGACGAAGGAATTCTTCAAGAGAATGATTCATATTCTGATATTAAACTAACTCCACATTGGAACACATTTATTAAATCGCTATTTCTATAGAAAATAATGCTACTTATAAGATTATCTGAAAATATTTTATTCTTTTTTTTTCCTAAACGCGCTTAATAGTGGGGATTGCCTATACGAAAATAATTCAAGTTTACCCTTCAAACCATAGTCGAAAAAAATACCATAGCTGCTTATTTTGACATATGTATCCCTGTATAATAAACAGAGAACGATTTTTATCATTACACGGTTCTATTTATTGCTGATCCCTTCCGAACATGTATTTTTTAGTAAAGTTGTTGGCACAAATAATTACGAGAACATTTTTTAAAAATGTTACAGTTTTGGGTAAAGAGAGGATACCTCTATATGGCCCAGTTTTGTTTGTTGGGAATCATATGAACCAATTTGTGGATGCAGCAATGCTTATTGCGATTTTTCCACGTCAAATACGGTTCTTAATAGCAGAAGCATCGTTTAAAAGGCCAATAATTGGTAGATTAGCTCAATCTGCAGGTTGCATTCCTGTTCAAAGGCCACAAGACTTAAGATATAGAGGAATAGGTGGTTTAATTTGGAGTAGCTCAAGCGACGTAAGAATTAGAGGTATTAAAACAAGATTTAAAATAGACGTAAAATTCCAGGATACGTTAATAATAGACGATCTGGGGGTCTCTAGAAAAGTATTAGAGGTTGTTTCAGATGATGAAATCATCATCGATAAGGGAATAGGTATAGAGTATTCTGCGACATATACAGATGGCTTTCCTTTTTTTATAATGCCAAAAATTGACCAGAGCACGGTATATGAAGAGGTTAGTGATGCAATGAGAAATGGGCATTCAATTGGTATTTTCCCAGAAGGGGGATCCCATGATAGAACAACGCTTCTTCCACTTAAACCAGGCGTTGCAGTCATGGCTCTTTCTTCGGTATTAGAGGGGGCTGAGGATCTACTAATTGTCCCTGTAGGATTGAATTACTATGAACCACACAAAACACTCTCAAGCGCAGTTGTAGAAATTGGCCAACCTATTCCTGTTACATTGGAACTGGCCCAAAAATATGAGGAATCTCCGTCAGACGCAGTAAAAGAATTATTATCTATGGTTGAAAAAGGAATGAACTCTGTATTACTTTCTGCAAGGGACTATACAACTTTAACATGCATTCGGCTTTGTGTCCAATTATATCCACCAGACAGAACAGCTCTTTCTCAAGATAATTACTATTTACTCCACCAATTATTTTCACAGTTTTTTTGGGCACTCCATGATGATCCAGAACTTGAACATTTAAGAAAAGATTTATGCGAATACGAGGATACTATTAATCACTATGGAGTTCCAGATAGAGAAGTTTGGCAGCTTAAACAACCAGTTTACGAATGTATTAAATTAATTATCACCAAATTTCTTCTTTTAATTCTGGTTAGTATAGTTGGAGGATCTTTCTTTCCTTTGTGGGCACCAATTAGGTATATTCCTGCATTTATGGCAGAAAGACACAGAAAGAAAGCGTTGGCAAATTCAAAGGTAAAGATCAGGGGGACAGATGTTTTAGCATCGTATAGAATTCTTGTAATTATTGCGTTGCTACCAATTCTCACAGTTTTTTATGGTATATTCTTTTCATTAGCATTTATGCATGGCCAGAACTTGAATTCTAAAATTGCAACAGTTATTGGCGTCTTTATAATGTTGCCTCCACTATTTTATATTTCTAGAGTTTCTTTTGAAATGATAATGCCATTAACGAGAAATATTCGCACTCTGTTCTATGTTGTAGTTTCTAATATTAACTATTTGAGAGGTACCGAAAGAACACTGTTACATATGAGAATTAAATTACAGCAAAAAATAAGAGATCTAGTATACACAAAAGGACCCCAAGTCTCTCCTAATTTTATTCAAAGTTTTACTACTGTTGTTCCAGATGCTGTAATTCAGGCTGATAATAAAAGAATAAACTATTCTCTTGGAGAGTATGTTCCTGTTGTAACACGCGCAAAGTATGATGCAAGAGAAGAGATCTTATAATTGAAAGAAGATTATTTTTTGTTTTTTTAACCTAATAAGGCCTATTCAAACTCATTTCATTATTTAATTTGTTAATATCATTAGTTTCTATAAGTTTTTTTATAATGACATTTAATACATCTTTGAATTGTCCAAGTGAAGTTTTTAAATTCTCCATACTAAACTTGAAAAGTATTTTGTGGGAAATTTCAAGTAAAAATCTATTACTATATTGGTTTAGAGGCAGTTCAATGTTAACTTTTTTATATTTTGAATGAGAAATTAAACTTGGAATTGACTTCCTCCAAGTATCAAAATTTACTTGTGAATCCAATTCAAATAAGAATATTTCCGGAAATTCATATAAAGAGAAGGAAATAATATCTTTTTCATTAAATAAGCTTGTATCAATGCTCGAAAATAGTTGTTGTTTAATTAAATAGTAAAATTTTGACATGAAAATGATTCCTTCATTATTAATAAAAAGTTCATTCCAAGCTCTTAATTTTGGATTATCTTCTAAATCAAGTAAATATAAGTAACATAGGTCTATCCAATTATTCAATAAATTTTTTTCAGAATTAGCAATATAGTAATGTTTTGGATCTTTATTCGAACAATAGTTAAATGGAAAAGAAGTAGAATCAGGCATCAGTATGAATGAAAGTAAACTAGTTATTACCATAATACGCTTTATAGACGTACTTCCAGACTCAATAAAGTCTTTATATAAGAAGTTTAAAATTTCTGTCTCGGCTGATTTATCTTTCAACGAATATAAATAATAAAAATTTGCCAAAGATATTATTTCATAATTGATTTCGTCAATTTCGAGATTTAGATAAAATTCATGAATAATGTTGATAGAAAGTTTATTTTCAAGTACAAGTCCATCAAGAAGGAGTGGATGAATGTTTTTAAATAGATTTGAAATGATATTTTTCTGATTATTAGAATTTAAAAAATCATAGATTGTATTGATTAACATTTTAAAAGAGTTTAGAATTGGTTTATTATAAAATTTGTGTAATTTATAAGATATTTCTCCCAATGAATTTATCAAAACTTCTATTTTAACATAAATTCGAGGTTTTTTTGAAACAACTACAGAATTAAAGACTGAATTCAAATTAACAAAAAACGAGGTAATTTGCATTTCATAACTGTCTAAATTTTCCAATGTCTCAAAAATATTAATAATAAACTCATACAAAAGAGAAAAATTTGAATCACTTGTAAATAAAACAACTCCAACAATTCTTGTGAAAGAAAGCATAACTAAGTCATTGAAATTAAAATTCTTGAAAATATTAATAAGCAAATAACCAAATTCGATGACTTTTCGTGAAAAACTGTTATTTGAATTTAAATATGAGATAAGAAATTTTGTAACCAAAACAATAAACCATTCTAGTATTAGCTGGTTTTCATCATTTTGCCCATTTTTTAATAAGATCAATTCGC
>NW_667075.1:0-6596 GCF_000006425.1 Cryptosporidium hominis TU502
AAATAAAGGGGATTTAAATCAAATAGAAGGAAATGGCAGGTTCGAAGTTGAAAATAGAAAACTAATTAAATCAAATAACCAAATTAATGATGATATTAATGCCACTACCAAATATTCTGATTATAATGGCTATAATTTACCTGAAAACTCATCAGCACTTGCTGATCGGGAATTAAAATTCAATGGCTTTAATATCACAAAACATGAAAACAGAGAGTTGTATATTGATTCAAATGGTAGTATATCATCAATAAATAACAACTCGGAAACCAACTTTCTAAATGGTGAAATCCCAAACAATTCAAATGAATTTCCAATAAAATCTATTGGAAAAGAACACGTTATTTCAGAGCACTTTGACAATCACGCAAATTCACAATATGGTGACAACCATGAAAACTTTACAAACATTACAGGAAAAGAAGTTAATTACAACAATTTTAATATAAGCAACAATGAACAAATAAGATTAGACACTTTGCAAGCAATTAATAATAGTTTTAATGTTTTGACTGTTGATTTTTCAACGATATATGATGATTTGACATTTGAACCTAATCTCAAATCAAATGTTGAATATACAATATTTAATACATCAAATATAGAAGTGAAGAAAAAAATAGCGAAAGAGATAAAAACTAATAACGATGGCAATTTTGTTGTAAACCTAGAAGATTATTCTTCATATGGATTTGTAACATGGATTAAACCTGTAGAATCTAACTCTACAAAAGTCATATTACAATCTAATTCAGGAATAATGCCAAACATGAAAATTAAATTGTTAGAAAAACTTTTCCCGAGAAGAAACTTTACTAACGATGAACTGGATGTGATAATTTTGAGTGAATCCCGAAATGAAATAAGGCCATACGGCTATAGGGGAAGCCCTATGATACTGACTCAATTTATCGAAAATATTGACTTAAACAACGAGAGTGAAGATATCTTTTCATTTATAGAAACAATTGAAACATTAAATCAAACAAGCTACCTAAAAAACTCTAATAATAGCCTTCAAATACTAGATAATACTGGGAATAATACTGCTTTTGAATTTTGGAATAATAGTTTTTTATTGCATGATAACCCAGATATACTTTCAATAAATTGTAATTACTATAATGAGTGGTCATCTTGGAGCGCATGTACAAATGAATGTGGATGGGGGATTCAAACAAGAGGAAGAAGAATCAATGCAAATTTAATAGATAAGTCTTTTCAATTATCTGACTTTGAAATTAGCGAAATGCTCAGAAAATGTAAGGTGCAAGTTCAAACTCAGGGGTGTATGTCCAAAATAGGTTGTTGTGAATACCAATCTCCTAAGGAAAATCTTTGGAAAAACTGTACAGCAACTTGTGATAAACATGGAACAGAGGAACAGACTGTTGAATTAATATCAAATAAAAAAGGAAAAGTAAAGGATTCTAAGTGTGAAAACAAAAAGATATTAAAAAGAAAGTGTCTACGTTTATTAGGTGATAAATGCAAAACTTGCGAAACTACAGAATGGTCTAAATGGTCTAGTTGCAATAACGAAAACGGAGATTTTATTCAAAAGAGAACAAGAGAACTAACCAACGGAAATTGTACTTATTCTCAAACTAAGCTAGAGGAAAGGAGAATCTGCGAGAAAATACCTTTGTTTTCAACATCGCCAATAACAAACAATGTAAATAATAGTACCAAACAGAAATTTTTAATATCTTCTGAAAACTTAAACGATAAAGAAACCATTCATGAGGTTAAAGAATGTGAACTTCAGAAATCAGAAATGAAGTACAATCTAATTGAAGGAGCATGTGAATGCCCGAATGGCGTTAGTTTCTGCGATAATACAGTGATTGAAAATGACAAAACATCCTGGGAATCCCACCTAAAAGAAATTTGTGGTAAAAAAACAGATGCATTTTCTGAAAAAAATTTGATGATAATGGCAAAAGGAAAGAGATTATACAACTGCAAAACTAAAAATTGGGAAAAATACACAACAACTCCACTTGATTCAGATTGTAAAAATACTTATATACTATGTAAATTAGAGAGTAATTGCATGGTTTCTAGTTGGTCAGATTGGTCAGGATGTAGTTCACCATGCAAGTCATCAACAAATGATCTAGATTCCACGGCAATATTTAGTACAAGATTCAAAACAAGGAAAGTTATATCTGGTGAATGCAAGGAACACTCACTATTTATGGAAGAAGAATGTTTGGATATAAAGGGAGTGTCCTCAAACCAAATATAAATTATCAATAGATAAGACATCTAAAGAGCTTACCAATTTATTATATAGCGAGGACATAAAGAGTCATATAAAAAAAACATTTACTAAATTACAAATGTACAATGTTCAAGACGATTCAGTTTCAAATATAATGAAAAATTTATTTAATAATGTGAGAGATATTATAATTATTTTTTTTGAGTATATTTACGAGCTTAATTTCAATTTTAATGTGTATGGAGGTGATGGAAATTACCATATTCAAAGTTATATTAGTTTTATCTTGTCTAAATATAATTTTGATGATATTGAATTAGTGAAAGATATTATCATTTGGGTAACAATTCCTACAGATGAGAATAAGGAAATTTTATATGAAAAACTATCAAAAAATGACAGAGAGATAATTGGGTCAAACAAAGATGAAACCAATGAGTTTTTGGAAAATTTATTCCCTTCAAAACTGTCATCTATTAAAAACGAAACTGAACAAAACTCTTCTATCCAAACAGGAGATGTATTAACAAAAAACTTTAGCAGCTCAAATAATACCAACTTGAATATAGAGAATTCACAAGCGGTGGGAAACTTCAACTCAGAGAAAGAAAGCGAAATATTTTCTAAAATTATTAATCCTGAATTACTATTTAAACTAATTCAAACTGCCATATTGAAAAATACAAACTGTAAACCAATAGAAATAAATAAACAGAACTTCAATGAAAGCAATAGTGAAACTAAATGCGTATGCCCTCTTGGATACACATTGTGCAGTTCAATTGATTATCATTTTGGAAATCATATTAGTACCTTTGATAAGAGTAGAAAGATCGAAATAAGAACTCCTGAAGGTGTTTTTTCAGATAATTTTGTTCTTAACCAAGGTGGGATATTCGAACAAGTTTATGAAGAAGATAAAGAAAAATATTGCAATAAACCAGGAGCAAAAGCAATGTGTAGTTCCAATTCTGAACTGCTAGATACATTAAAACATTTTGAAATAAAGGACTTGTATTCAATGTTTGTTCGCTTTCAAAGTGCTGAAGAATCTAGCTAAAATTTAAATTTTCACTATTTCTTCTCATCATAGCTAACCGTGGTAATTTTTATTACATTCATTTGTTTTGATAAAATATGATTTTCAGATATCTTAATCCCTCCCACAGTTTCTATATTTACCAGGTTTTTCTCTAAATCAATATGCAATGATTTTAAAAATGTTTTAACCATAGTTCCGTTAGGAACAAGAATACAATCTTGAAACGCAAAATTATTTGTTTCATCATGCAAATTGTTCGTAAAAGTTTTTATGTTCTTTACGGGATATATTGGTATCAGGCCTAATAAATCAACAGCCTTGTTAACTGCATCTTGTACTCCTGTGACTCCATGTCTGAATAGTACCATATCTTTAATATTTTCTAACCTTGATTTTAACTTGTCATCTATTAACTTAAGACTGTGAGATTCTTCATTATGAATATCTTCGCTTGTGATAAATGAAGAATAATTGTAATTATTACTATCGTATACTAGTTTAATATAGTTTTGTCTTACCATTTTTTTAATGAAATACTCAGCTAAAGACGATGCTACTACAATTTCATGATCACTTCCATACTTTTCGTAAAACTTTACAATATTTGAATCAGAACTCTCACTCATTATGTCAGCCTTATTTAGCACAAGCACAAACGGAAATCTAATTTTAATGAATTGTCTTACTAAATCTAATATATTAGTTTTATCCCAGTTTGAAAAATCAACAGAATCTTTAAGATTCATTGAAGATATAAGCTTGCTGATCATTAATTCGTTACACCCATATCCAGAAAACTGATTTAATAAGAGCTTGGAAATTGATATATCTGATGTTTTGCTTTTCCTAACAACACTGGACCAATTTGAATTAATATTATTAAAAATCCACATTTCAATTTCTATTCTAAGCCACTCGTGGTCATTTATTGGATTATAATTAGTTGTATACTCACCTTTTTCATTTGTATTTCCACTAATATCAATTATATGTAACAAAACATGCGCATGTCTAAGATCATCGAGAAACTTATTCCCAAGTCCATTCCCAAGATGAGCACCAGGTATTAATCCAGCAATGTCAAGCATCTTGATTGGTACATATCGGTATCCATTATTGCAATTTCCATACTTAGGTTTGCATATTACATTATATTTCTTGCATGGACATTCTGCAATGTAATGAGTTATTCCAACATTTGGCTCAATGGTAGTGAATGGGTAGTTACCTATTTTTGCTGCATTGTCAGTAATAGATGAGAAAAATGTAGACTTCCCGGAAGAAGGTTTACCAACACAACCAATTATATATTCCTTTTGTATAGAAGTCATTATAGTTTTCGCTAAAAATTTGACTTAAACGATTTAATTTGTTGAAAATATACCGCTTTATTCATACTATTTTAATTTAAAAATGGAAAATAACTAATATATTCAAAGCTAGTTTAAACAAATTTCTCCTAGTTTACTAATGTATTCAGAATAATGAAACTTAAAAATCAGAATGAATTGATTTATTCTAGTTCATCAAAATTTGATAAGGATTCTCAAGAATTTATTATATCTGATTTAGATAAAAAATTTTTTTTGAACGAAATTGATCAAATTCATTTTAAAAATAATAGTATTGAATTTGGAACTATAGATCGAAGTTTGGACAGAGAACATGCCACAAATTACCAAGAAAACTCTTTTAAAAAACGTTCCAACAAATATATTGTTAGTTATTCTGAGAAATCTTCTGATATAAATCAATGTGAACTAACAGAAATAGTACCCACAGGGACTGCTTATTTAAATTCCACTTCATTTGCTTCAAAGCCTTTAAGGGAAGTCTATGTTGGGAATTTACCTCAGGGAATCACAGTCGCAGAATTACTAGAATATATTAATCGTTCAATAATTAAAAATAGTGTATCTCATACTCATGGAAATCCAGTGGTATCAGCATGGATAAATTCTGATGGTAAGTACGCGTTTTGTGAATGCAGATCAATAGAAGAAGCAAATGCTTTGTTAAGACTTAATAATTTACTTAGCTTCAAAGGAAATTTGCTGAGAATTGGAAAACCTAAGGTTAGCGAAAATATTATTGGAGATCAACCGTCAAATAACTCTACTTTAATCAATCAAATCTCACAAAGTACAGCCATTATATCGCCATATTTTAATAACATTCCTTTGGTATTAAAAAAAAAGGAAACTATTCTAATTACTGGAATAAATAAGAAATTCGTTTTAGAGGATATTAAAGAAATGTTCAGCATTAAAAATATTGAAATACTGGAACTAATTGATTACCGTAATAAATATAAGATAGCAATATGCGAAGGGGATCTTAACACAGATATTACCGATAAAGTTGTGAATAAACTTGGGACAGAAATTAAAATACTAAGAATGAAAAGTTGTAATTCAAAAGTCATCCATGCTGTTAACAATCATCTTAAAAATATGTCTTGCATAGTTAGGGAAAGTAATAAATTATTACTCAAGAGGGAAAAGTTCAATAATATTCAAAATAAAAATGTGATATCTTTGCTCCTTCCTCAAAAACCATGCCGCTGTATTTTACTTTCAAATATTCTTGCGGTTGAGGAGTTATTGATTCCTAGTACTTACTCTTCTATTCATAAAGAAATTCACGAAAAATGTTTAAAATATGGAGAAATATACAAAACCACTATTCCAATTCCGGAAAGAGCTCTTTCTAGCAAAGATCAATTTAATGATCCTTATTTTGGAAGAGCATTTATTTTTTTTTATAATGTGGAGAGCGCAATAAAAGCCAAGCTAGATTTATTTAGAATGAGGTTTCTCGGAAGAAATATAAAAATAAGTTATTATTGTGAGCATGAATTTCTTAATGGCAATTTATTTTCATGCGAGCCTAACAGATTCGATCCAATCGATGATCAAGAACTTTTAAAAATTATAAATCCTATCCAAGTAGATTGCTAATTTATATTTTAATTCAATGGTTTATCATTTGCCAAAATTTCGTTTTCGCTCCTACCTTTAATAGATGAATGATGATTAATGACATCATTCAAAGTATCTTCTTGTTTTTCTAAACGTTCAACTTTGTTTCTGAGCTCACTTAATCTTGTATTAAGCGAATTTTGCAGTTCGGGATTCATCTGATTCATTGTTTGAATTAAAGTTCCCCATTGTTCCAATGATAATAGTTTTTCAACGGTTTCATTCTTTTCTCTTGATAGATTATCTAAACAAGCCTTTGCAACGCTTAACTGCTGTTCAATCAACATATTTTTTTTTGTCTATCTCCTGGATAATGCTTTCCTTTAATCATTAAACTCGCGCCTCT
>NW_667076.1:0-6714 GCF_000006425.1 Cryptosporidium hominis TU502
TGTGGTGCTATTGACGAGAAGAATCAACTTTATGTTTGGGGTTCAAATGAATTTGGACAACTTGGGACAAAACTATATATGGATAATAAGAATTTAAATACCCCTTTTAAGATTTTAGTAAAGTTTTCAAGAAGTAGCGTGACAAGTTCAAAAATAACTTTAGTAGCTTTAGACAAAGAAGATTCAGGAAATACAGAAGAAATAGTTGAATGGAAAGGAGTGTCTTTTGGAGAAGCTCATTCAATTGCTTTGGATACAAATGGACTTGTTTGGGTATGGGGCCAGAACAATCTCAAACAATTAACGGGAATTCCAGAAATACTTGAGACAGAAATAATGATTTCTAATAATATAATTTCTTCAGATTATTATAAAAAACTATGTTCTCAAGTCATTTTCCCAACCCCCTTGGTATCTACAGAAAAAGTAGTGGTTTTTGCTTCCAGGAAGATTAACATGATCTTCTCAGGAAGTAATACTTGCTGTGCTATTGATGAGCAAGGAAAACCTTGGATATGGGGATTAAGTTTTTCAGGAATAGATCATCATAACGTTAATTCAATATTTTCAAGGAAGAATACTTCTGGTTCTACTGAAGATAAAAATCTTATTGAATTTGAGTTTCCTGTTCGGGTTTTCAGAAATATTACTCCAGATTATGATTCAATTAGAACAGTAAGATTTGGAAAGGGAAATAACAATATTTCAATGGTCAGCAGACTAGGAAGATGCTATCTTTGGCTTGAAAACAAAGATTTAGTTACTGATCAAATGAAGTATTTGAATAATCATAACTGTTTTATTCTGGAAGACTTACAAAGTATTAGTTTCAGAAATAACCATTTAAAAAATTCTCGTCATCATTCAATTCTTGACGTAGCTTTACTTTCAGATTCAATTATCTTTTTAACCAAGAAAACTAACAAAGACAAAAACAATTAATCTTTATTTTTCAGTGACTACGAAAAAAAATCCCTTTCCATTCACAATCACTATACCGGCATTCTAATAACTACATGCATTATTCTATAAAAAATGGGCGGGCTTTATAGGAAAAGTCCTAGCGAGATTTATTATTAGGAAAAAGTAATTGGGGGATGTAAAAGAGTTTGGTAAAAACGAGTAAAATTACGAGGAAAGGTTGATAATGGAAGAGTTTCACCGTATTCCGATAGTAATAGTGGAAGATGAAGATGAGTTAGAACGGATAGTGAATGAAGGCAAGAACAAATTAGAGGTACGAGATGAAGATGAGGAGAAAAAGTCACGTATAGATCCAAAGGATTTGGCAAATCGAATGAAGGAGAAGGGTGGACAATGTTACAAAGAAAAAAAGTTTGATGAAGCTTTAGGGTTTTATTTGAAAGCATTGGGGATTTTGGAATTGGAACAGAGCTTGAAAGAAAATGAAGAAGATTTTGAGTTGTTGATGGGAGAAATTGTACTAAGGAGTAATTGTATAGCTTGTTATGTAGAGAAAAAAGATTTTGAAAGAGCAGTTTCTGAGTCTAGAAAGTTACTGAAATATATTAACGAGGAAGGAGACTTTTATTTAAAAAAAAATGGAGAATTACCAACCTTGTGGGTGAATATTGAAAACAAAACAAGATATAGACTATCTATATCTTTGTATAAATTATTTGGATGTGGTGATGTTTTCTCTGATGAAAGCTCAAAATCTTCTATTAACGAATCTTTTGAAATGATTCAAACAGTTTTAGACTACTACCAACATTGGTTAAAGGTATCACCACCTCACGAGATTACTGTTTTGTACTCTAAAGTAAAAAGAGTTATAGAATCTCAGAATTATGAAACAAAAGAAGTTAATTCATCACTCGAAAATCTGGATTTCAGAGACAAAGAAGTTCAATCTCAAACTGAGAAACAAGATGAAGAAGAGATATCTACAAAACAAAACGAATCACACTATCTAACATCCTACATAACATGCTTTTTAGAAGAGTACTTTGAAGAATCTGGCTCTTATCCAAAATCTATTAAATCTCCAATCCAAATTGTAGACAAAATGAACTGTAACAATTCAATAGAATTCCTTCGTATATGGCAAAACATCTATCGAAACGACCAGTTTATTGATTACTACTTATTTTTTAGTCATATATTCACAAATTTGGATAAAATATATAACAAGACAGAAATGGAAGTCAATATATTGGAAAAAATTCTTGAAAGGATATCCGTTATTCTCGATGAATTGTTAAAGAATGCTTTTCAATCAAAACCTAAAGAGAAACTTGTTTCACACATCTTTAAAATTATTCAGAATTTGGGAAAAACAAAGAGATTTGACTTTGTTGTATTAATGCTTAATGAAAACTTTCAAATTTTAAATAAGATGGTTCAGTTCGAAAATTATTTAAGTAATAATCTTCTACAAGAAATTAAACATTTCCAAGAAAATCAAACTTCCAAAGGAATCCGAATATAAATCTCTTTTATTACTATTATTTAAAGAATAAAGAAGATAAATTATTATAAAATTATTTTATTATGTCTTACCATGACTAACCTTCTTTTATTTTCTGCATTGGCGCCATACATCTTAGATGGCGGGCTATGGCAGAATTATATTAGATCACGAGGAAAGTATTGTCTTAATGGATCTAAAAATGATTGGAATATAAACAAAAGAAGGGCTTAGAGAGCGAACCAAAGTTGTGTTTTTATAAGGGATTCTTCGGAAACTGGAAATTTAGATTTTCTAAGAACTTATTTTTTTTTATTTTAAAACTTTCAAGGTTGAAGAGACTGAAGAAATATTCAGAACTAAACTCTTAACCTCTGTTAAGAAAGAAATCTAAATTGGTAAAAAAGCAAGAAAATTCACGATTTATAGTAAGAAGATCATCAGATTACTACTCATATTTATTAATTTGGAGTTATCGAAATGAAAGTAAACCGATTATTTTCGCCTATAGGCATTTTTATTGCCATTTTACTTGTCAATACTTTCGGTCCAAGTTACTACATGGGACTCGTAGATGCTGCTGTTGCTTCCAAGGGAGGTGTTAATTTTTTCTCTATTCTCTCGAGGTTGGTGTCATTGAAGAACTACATGAAACGTCTTCACCAGAATAAGGCAAGACATCCAAATAATAAAAATATCACTTCAGAAATGTTAAGGGTTCAAAGCGAAATCAAGGAACTTGAGAAAGAAGCAGAGAAAGAGTTTGGAGGCTCTCAAGCAAATACACTTTTAAATAACGCAGAATTACGTCTTTCTGGAATGGATCCAAATGATCCAATCTCTGAACCAAAAACTGATCCAAAAGGCTCAACTGTACCATCCCAAACTCCAGTTCAAGCAACAAAAGTTGTGGTTTCACAGCCACCCACTCAAACAATAAGCTCAGTCGCGGTCTCAACTCCAACTCCAACTATATCAGCTCCAGCTGTACCAGTCCCAGATCCAGCTGTACCAACCCCAGTTCCAGCAACAAGAGTTGTGGTTTCACAGCCACCCACTCAAACAATAAGCTCAGTCGCGGTCTCAACTCCAACTCCAACTATATCAGCTCCAGCTGTACCAGTCCCAGCTCCAGCTGTACCAACCCCAGCTCAAGCAACAAGAGTTGTGGTTCCACAGCCAGACACTCAAACAGCAACTTCAGTTGTAGTCCCAACTCCAGAAATGTTAATCTCAACTCCAGCTGTACCAGTCCCAGATCCAACTGTACCAACCCCAGCTCAAACTCCAGATATTGAAGTTGGTTCTCAAGATCAAGAAGGTGAAGCTGTGACTACTCCAGAATATCCAGGATCTTTGGACATTCCAGAAGAAACTGGTCCAGGAGATTCTCCAAAATATGAGACTCCAGGTTCACCATATTCTCCAGCTCAAACACCAGATCAATTTCCATTTGGCAGTTTCTCAGATAATTGGAAGTCAGAATTTGTTGGTACCAAACGATCTGATTTTCTTAAATTTGGAGTTGATGGGTCTGAATATGAATCAGATCCTGCTGCTAAAGCAGCCTTTTCTAGGTATATTCAGGCTACTTCCAATGGAGTCTCTGATTTTAGCTCTTCCTTAAGGAATTTATTGGAATGTAAAATCATCTCTGAGAGACACATTATTTTCTTGCAGGCTTTCATTCATCATTTCTCAGCCTTATCAAATATTCAACTGCAACCTGAATTATATTGTTTGTTATTCACAAACTCAATGAGGCCAAGCATTTTCTCGTTTGTCTCAAATTTGAGGAATTATTTGAGCAACAAAAGATATACATTTGATGAAGGACATTTAGCTCGATCAGTGAACATTGGATTGAATTATTTAGCAACGAGGACATTCACAAGGAAAGACCTTACAGTTACAGGAGTTAAGAAGCTTGTTAAAGAAAATAGAGAATTGGCATTAGAATGTGATGCTGATAATGTCATATTTGCTACTTCTTTATTGCTTTTAACAAACATTTATTCAGATAATCTTGGAATGAGCTCCCACATCAATTTGGCCGATATTTGTAGTATACTCAAAGGATACCAAGACTTAGAATCAAGAGTACGTGAAGTTGTTTCTCTCTTTTACAGAGCAGGTGCTGTTGACAGAAACTCATTATTCGATTTGTCAATCTTGGTTAAAGAATCTTTGGAATCAGCATACAGAGCTCTTTCAATTCCATTCTCAGATTACTTCTTAGACACTGACAAAAAAACTCTCCAGAGTCTTACACCAATGAGCACTACTATCAATGTTGATGAAATTATTAAACCAATCGATCATGATGATGTGATTAGAACTTCTGATAGATATATTTCTGGTAAAGTTCCAATTCCAGAGATTCCAGGTCCACCAAGTCGTCGTGGAAGCGGTCCTATTTCAGATAGAGTCATTCCAATTTCAACTGATGAGATCTTTAAACCATTAAGAACTTCCAAAGATTATCAACCATTTAAAAGGGGTAGTCTATTACATCCACCTACCCCAGAGAATCTCCCTGATAAAGCTTCAGGCAGAGGATTTGTAAAATCTTTACAAGTTCATATGAAACCAAGAGATTATGAGACTGAATTTATATATGGAAGCTCAGGGTTTGTTAGTCCTCAGTTAACTTACTTTAAGAGAGTCTCAGAACGTGAATATAATCATGATAAGAAAATTAAACAAGCCAAAGAAGAACAAAAACGTCTTGAAAAGAAGAGAGAACAGAGAATGACACGTGGATACAAGGACTTGAGAGGAGTTAAAGAATTAGATGGTGGTGACGAAAGTGTTTCAGAATTACCAGATATTTCTGAAGAGCCTTCTCCACTTCCAGAATTTGAAGAGCCAGAAAGAATTGCTCCATCCAAATTTGAAACTAAATTACATAAGCTTGTTCCAAAGAGTAGCAGTATTTACACTCAACCATCACAAAGATTCCATTCAATGCCATTAGCATATACCACTTTGAAACCAACGAAGGGAATGCTTAGTACTGAGAGTAGATTGAATTCCGATTTAAGCTCTGAATTAGAGTTGGATGAAGCTTCAGAAGGAACAATTGGTCTTCCTTCTCAAAAAGGAGATGATACTGCGGAAAAATCTCATGAAGGAGATGTTTCTATTTCTGATGAATTTTCAAATCTATCGATTTCAAAGTCTGAAAAAACTCTTACAACTGAAGTTGCTGCTAGAGAATTATTAATAAAGTGCCCAGATTTATCTAGATCACAAAAGAAAAGAGCTCTTAGCTTGTTTAGAGTTCTCAAATACCTATATAAAGGACATACTACTGGTTGGTATATAACTGCATTCTGTAGAGCTGTGTACTTTGCAGAGAAGGATGTATGCATTTCTAGAGGAGTAAAATCTTTAAATATTAAAGAAATGGCATCTGAGTGTTTCAATGCTTTAAATAGCTCTCCATTCATTAAAAGAAATGCAGAACTTTCAAATCTAAGTCGTCAAGTATGTTATTCATATTACAAGAAGAGAGCAGCCACTGTTTGTTTGGGGCAATTTCAAACTGAATGATTATATACAAAGAAAAAAAAAGTGTGACTATAAGGGAAGATGAGATGAAAAGGGAAAAGAAAAGTTGTTTTAATGGGGTAAAGTGAGAAAATTTGGTTGAGGGAGAGAAAATGTACATATTCCCGTCTTAAGGCCTTTGATTTTTCTCCTAATCCTGAGGACTAAAAACACTATTTACTTTTGTTAATAGTGAATAATAATCCTTACATCATTGTTCCATTCCCTTCACTACTCTTCTCTAATTCTCAGTTTTTTTTTACAATGGTAAAATGCATGTGACTTTTGGAACTTTTCTATTCTCAACATTATTCCATCAACCCATTCAAATTATACTCAATATCATCCTCTAATCTTTATTTCTATTACCATCAATCCACCACGTATTAATAAAAAGCCTCTCCAAGCTTTTTTTCATTTTTTCCCACATTGGCGCGCAAATGTAACTTACATGTGATTGCATGCATTTACATGAAATCACTTACGTGTATAGTATTTTTGACGCGGGAAGAGTATTTATGAAGGTATTCATAATAATATATTGATTATAATGGATTTTATTTTTGAGACCAAGAATATAGATAGTAAAAATCCGTTTTCCAGATGATTTATGGTAAATGAATATAATGGTAAAACGTGGTGAAAGTTCTATGTAAATCTAATAATTTTTGCATTGGAGGGGTGAGGAGAGATGAATAAAAGGCAGAAATAAGTGAGGAAATGATTTAAAG
>NW_667081.1:0-6853 GCF_000006425.1 Cryptosporidium hominis TU502
TTGTTGTCATTGCCTTTCTTTTTCCTTATTTTTGTTTTGTATTATTTTATTTTATTTTATCTTATCTTTTTTTTTTTTTTTTCCTCCAAGATACAATCAAGAGTTAAAAAACAATTTTAATTGAAGAAAAGATTTTTTTTGAAGAATAAAGTTTGTCTATACAAGTTTTGATATGAAAGAAAAAAAAAAGAAATAGATTTTAAATAATTTTTATTCAGATAAGAGATATATTTTGTAAATATAATTATGAATTAATACAGAATAACGAAGTAAAAAAAAAAAAAAAAAACTAATTACATCACAGGTACAAGTAAAAGTAAAAGGACAAGGACAAGGACAAGTACAAATACAAGTATAAGGACAAGCATTAAACAAAAACAAAAGTACAAAGATAATTATAACATTAGAAAATAAAAAAACATAGTTAAACAATAAGATTAATAATAATATATTTTTTAAAATTTAAATATTTGATATTCATTAACAATATTAGTGATATTCATATACTAAAATGATTTTTTCTTTTTTTTTTTTTTTTTTTAAATAATTAACATTTACATTTTAAAATGTTTTTAAAAATTCAAGTTAAATAAATAACTACAGAAAACAGAATTACTTATATTCTAAAAGAATTGATCGATTAGTTTAATGTACTAATGAAGATAAAATATATTTTTTTTTTTTTTTTTGGGAAGCATAAACTATTCAAATGTGTTATTAACAAGATAATTATTTTATGATTTTTTTTTTTTTAAATAAGATATAATTAAGAATTAAAAGATAACTCAAATTGTTAAAAAATTTTCGAAGAACAATGTTAGATTGTAATAGTTTTGATGTAAGAAAAGGAAGAAAGAGAAAAAAAAAAAAAAAAAAAAAAAATTTAAAGATGTTTTGCAGAAATGTTTTTTTTTATATTCAGATCTAAGATTAAATAAAAATCATAAAATATGTAATTAGTAACAATGTTTGTATTTACTGCTATAATGTAATTTTTTTTTTCCTTTTTTTTTTTTTTTTTAATGATAATTTCATTGCTTAATAGTATTTAAAAAAAACGATCTTTAATTGTTTATCCGCCATATTCCATCAAATTTGTAAATATTGAGATTAGACTTCTTCATACTAGTAATTATTAATTCTCATGTTTTGAAGATCTTCAATTTTTATAAAAGAATTAATTAAAAAATTTGTATAAATATTGTTTAATTAGTTTTTTTTTTTTTTTTTTTTGTTAATGTAAAATGAATAATTAAGGATGTTTATTAAAAACAAAATATTATTATTATTATTATTTATTTACTTGATATTATTGTTTGAAAATGTAACCGATGATTTTTTGGTTAAAAAAGATGTTTCATTAATAAAAATTAAGAATGAAACACCAAATAAAAGTTCTTCAAGTTCTGATAATAATAATTCTGAAGGTTTGAGTAGAGGTGGAGGAGGTAGAGGTGGGAAAAAGCCTGTGCTTAAGATGATGAAATCATTACCATTAGAAGGCCCCGAAAAGTTTTCTCATTGTAATCATCATCATCATCATAAAAGAAAACATTGTGTTGATAAAAAACGAAACACTGCTTATCAATATATCCCTGATGAATCATCAGGAAAGAATATGATCCGTTTGTCGCCTAATCTACTAATGAAAGATCTAGATGATCCTAGTTCATACCCATCTGATATGCCATCAGATGAGCCTAGTCATAATCCTGATGATGATGAAGAATCTTGCAATGATGATGATGATGATGATAATGACGATGATGAAGATGAACTATGCGATGATGAAGAGGAAGAAGAAGAAAAATATCAGAGAGAAAAGGAAAAAGAAAAAAATGAGGATAAACATGATCAAGTAGATTCAGGTCGAAAACGTCGACGTAAAAGAAAAGTAAAAAAAAATAAAAGCAAATCAAGGTTAAGAGGTTCTGGAAAGCACTTTAAAAAAAATATGTGGGTCATGGAAAAATATTAATATTGGAAGATTTGGAATAATTGCATACATATATATATATATTTGGTAATTTAAAACATAAAATTATTCAGATGAGTTGTTGATATGATGATTATTTTATGATTTTTTTTTTTTTTTTAAACAAGATATAACCAAGAATTAAGATATAATTATAATTTGCTCTTTAATTTTCAAAATATAAATGTGGTATTATTCTCGATATGAGATAAAAGAGAAATAGATTCTGGGGTCATTTTTATTTAGATACATGATTTTTTTGTGTTATAAAAATCTTAGGTTACATAATTAATAACGATATTTGAATTGATTTAAATAATGGTATTTTTTTTTTTTCTTATTAGTATTTAGGAAAAATTTTAATGTTTCTGCCATATTCCCTACAATTTGGAAATAATAGTGGTAAATTTTTTTATGCTAAATGATTAATTCCTAAATTTTAAAGATCTTCAATTTATATTAAAAAAAAAAAAAAAAAGTGCATTTGCATGAAAAAACTTGAATAATTAAATTTATTTTTAAATATATATATATTTTATAAGATCAAATTTATTATAATATTAAAGAGAGAAAATAAGAAAAAGGAAAAGAGGAAAAAAAAAAAGAATATAGATTAGATTGATAATGAAAATATGAAAATTTAAGAAAAAAAAAAAAAAATTATTATTAATTATTATTATCTTTCATCAGGTCTTAATCCTCTCAATCTAGAAAGACCAGTTATCATTGCTTCTTCCAAATTTTTAGCAATAATTACTTTAAATCTGAAGACGTTATTTGTAATTATTTTAAATTCTTGAATGGAAAGTTCAGCAGAATCAACTTTATATGTAACATCAACTGTTGAATCTACCATTCTTATTGTACATTTGTTATTGTCTACATAACATTTCATATCTCTAGGAACAGGAACAGCAAATACTCTTTAAGCTCCAAATTCTTTAAATGTAGCATAACATCTAGCGATGGAAAAGAATTCATATACATCATTGGTTTTAACAGTAGGCATTCTAATTTCAGTGTCAATCAAAGAAAATACACCAATAAAGTTAACACCATCTTGGCCAGTGCTTTCGGAAAGTTGATCACGAAAAACATTAAAGTTTCCAGGTACAAGTGTTTTATATTTAGAGTTATAATATTTGGGTCTATTTGGAATATTTTCATAATCATAATCTTTTAAGACCACTTGATTCAAGTCTTTTGAGTATCCAAGCTTTTTTTCAAGAATCTTATTTGTATTAATAGAATAAATATGAGTATCAAAAATAAATTTTAGTCTTCCATTTTCATTATTAATAATTAATTCAGAATTTTGATTATTGACTGTAATTATGTAGAATTTATAACTTTTATGATCAAGGACAATTAATCTTTCAAATTTGTTAGGTTGACAACTAGTTCTATAATTAACAAGAAAAGGAACTCTAAACTCCTCCCCATTTTCTTCTAGAGTAACTATAAGAAATTCTTTATTACTAGTTTCATTATCAACTAATAATTGCGTAATAGAAGGTTTTATCTCTCCTCCAGGTGTAGGTTTTTTAAATAAATTAGTCATTATTACTATTAATTTTCCAAAAAAAAACAAACTATTATTTATGAATATATTAATTTCTTTTTTTTTTTTTATAAAATAAACAATGTTTATTCTATTTAGTTGGATTTTTTTTTTTTTTTTTGCGGGATTTCAAATATATCTTGGACTAGAAAGTTTTTTATAATCTAAAATATATATATATATATATATATATATATATAAATATTATTGATTTAACAAAATAATGGTTAAAGTTCAGTTACAATTTAATGTCAAATTTTTAAATATTTTTTTAATTTTATTGTTCATTTTCATGTTGTTAAGTTGTTATAGAAATAAGAGCTAATATTTCTATGTTTTTTATAAGTTAATATCTTTAAGTGTCAAATATAAGGTGTAGGAAATTTAACTTGGTTGAAAGTTAATATACCATTTTTAGGTTTAAAAAAATAAATATTTATCTCCATAATTACACAATTAAAGAAATATTACGTTGTATAGTAGAATTGTAACAACTTTGAATTGGTATATTGTAGTTTATTGAGTTAGATTGAAATGTTTATGTAGTTTCAGTAACAATATCATTTGATTCAATTTTTTTCTTTTTTTAATTTTTAAATTTTTATTTAAAAGAATTATTTAAAGTAAATTATTAGTTGTTAGAAATATCATAGTTTATAGGTATTATGTTATAATTAAAACTTTTATAGATATTGTAAATTTAGATATTTAATATAAAATTGATAAAGTTACATTGCATACATAATGTACTAAAGAATATTTTTGTTTTTGTTTTTTTTTTTTTTAAATTTGTTGACTACTTTTTATTGTTATTTTATTTACTTGATTTCATGAATAATTTTGGTAAAATAATTTCTCAAAGCAGATTACAACTAAAGTAAATATATTAATTGAAATGTCATAAAAAAAAAGATTTTTTTTTTTTTTTAGATTTTTTCATGTAATGAATACGTTTTCATTAATGGTATTTCTTCAAAACGAGATTTTCATTAAAATGCTATATGTAGAAGTTTTTGTACAATAAGTATTGTTTTTCTATTTTTAAAATAATCAAGTAGATAGAATAATTTTTTTCGTTCTTTTCTTATCCTATAAAAAGCATCTATTACGTTGAAAGATCTTTGATATATTAAAAAAAATATTAATTAATAGATTGATATATTGAATATATGATAAAATTAAGATTTGTAAGAAAAGAAAAAAAAAGAAGTATTAATAATATGAATACTTGTAATATAAGTATATTTAGATATTATGTTAAAATAATAGAAGAAAAGAGAAAGAAAATAAAAATGAAATAAAAAAAAAATATAGAATGAATGAATATTTTTGAGTTTAAATAATAATGATAATAAGTAATATATTAGAATTTATTATTAATTAAAATGAAATAAATATAATATATCAATAAAAGTAATTGGGGTTATATGAATGAGAAGGATGATAAATGAAATATATTATGAGAAGATGAAATGTGAGACATGAAAAAAAAAAAAAAATATTTATATTATATTTTGTAAATATTATAACAGATTATTATTAATATGAATATTGCAAATTGTAGTAATAATATTAGTAATAGTATTATTAGGACTAGTAATAGTAAAATTAACATATAAAAAATAGTTTTTTAATAAATTATTGGTAGTAGGGGAATAGAATGACTAATAAATATATTATTTTTAAATAGTTTTTTTGTTTAGTAAATAGTTAATAATTTTTAATGTAAATAGAACATAAATAATAATAATAATAATAATAATAATAATAATAATAATAATAATAATAATAGTAATAATAATAATAGTAATTTAATATAAATATTAGAAATAAGATAAATTTATTTGCAAAATTAGAAAAAAAAAATAAAAAAAAAAAAATATCAAATATAGTAATATTTAGCTTTGTATTAGTATATTTTAAATAATAAATAATGCAGAAAATTAATATATTAATAATATTGATAATGATAATGGTAATTTTTAGTATCATTTTTTTAATAATTTTAAGAAAATGACAAGAGTTTGGATAATAAAAAGAAAAAAAAATAAAATAAAATAAAATATTGATTTTATTATATATAATAGTATTTTTATATTAAGATAATGTTAAATTATAATTTTTTTCTTTGTTCTTTGTTCTTTGTTCTTTTTCTTTTTCTTTTTCTTTTTCTTTTTCTTTTTCTTTTTCAGCTTTCTTTTCCTATATTTGATAATAATATATTAATTAAATACTTAATGGTAACTTAAGAGTAGAATAATGATGATGTATAAGATTGTAATGACTTATATTACAATTTGATACCTATGAGATGAAAATAGCGTGGATTCGATATACCGTATAATTAATTTGACTAAAAAGTTTAGGCTTAGATTTTAGGGGTTTAGGTTTAGGTTTAGGTTTAGGTTTAGGTTTAGGTTTAGGTTTAGGTTTAGGTTTAGGGTTTAGGTTTAGGTTTAGGTTTAGGTTTAGGGTTTAGGTTTAGGGTTTAGGTTTTAGGGTTTTAGGGTTTAGGTTTAGGGTTAGGTTTAGGTTTAGGTTTAGGTTTAGGTTTAGGTTTTTTTAGGTTTAGGTTTAGGTTTAGGTTTAGGTTTAGGTTTAGGTTTAGGGTTTAGGTTTTAGGGTTTAGGTTTAGGTTTAGGTTTAGGTTTAGGTTTAGGTTTAGGTTTAGGTTTAGGTTTAGGTTTAGGGTTAGGGGTTTAGGGGTTTAGGTTTAGGTTTAGGTTTAGGTTTAGGTTTAGGTTTAGGTTTAGGTTTTAGGTTTTAGGTTTAGGTTCTAGGGTTTAGGGTTTAGGTTTAGGTTTAGGTTCTAGGTTTAGGTTTCGGGGTTTAGGTTTAGGTTTAGGTTTAGGTTTAGGTTTAGGTTTAGGTTTAGGTTTAGGTTTAGGTTTTAGGGTTTTTTAGGTTTAGGTTTAGGTTTAGGTTTAGGTTTAGGTTTAGGTTTAGGTTTAGGTTTTTTTTTTTTTTTTTTAGGTTTTAGGTTTAGGGTTTAGGTTTAGGTTTAGGTTTAGGTTTAGGTTTAGGTTTCGGGGTTTAGGGTCTAGGTTTAGGGGGCTTTCGGGGTTTAGGTTTAGGGGTTTTCGGTTTTAGGTTTAGGTTTAGGTTTAGGTTTAGGTTTAGGGTTTTAGGTTTAGGTTTTAGGTTTAGGTTTAGGTTTAGGTCTAGGTTTAGGGTCTAGGTTTTAGGTTTAGGTTTAGGTTTAGGGTTTTACGGTTTTAGGTTTAGGGTTTAGGTTCTAGGGTTTAGGTCTAGGTCTTAGGTTTAGGTTTAGGTTTAGGTTTAGGTTTTCGGTTTTAGGTTTAGGTCTAGGTTTAGGG
>NW_667083.1:0-6912 GCF_000006425.1 Cryptosporidium hominis TU502
GATTCTAAAATACACATCTCTGAAAGACTGTAAATGTAAATAAAGATCTTCGCGCCAAAATTTAGGCATGCAAACTAATGCTATAATGAATAATAATGAAAAATAAGGGGGTTTAATTATACTAATTTTCTTAATATATACTATTTATACTACATATTTATTTATAATAATTTATCAAACTCTTCATTAGCAGCTTCTAATCCAAAGTTGTCCAATTCTTCATTGCTTTCGGAGTTTTTTTCAATTGTAGAAATATTTGGTTGTGGCTCTAGAAGGCCATCTTCTTTAAAACTTGTGCTAGGAAGTTCATTTAGAATGTTTATAGTATCTTGAATCTCTTCAGGAGAAGAATTTTCTTCAGGGGATAGGATTCCTTCCAGGGGAAAATCGGGAGTGGTTGGCATGACCTTTGATTTTTTGATGTTCTTCCTAATTTCTCTTCTTCTCTTGATCTTCTCTTCCTGGAGTTTTTCAAATTTATTCCTCATTTGCATAGTTAATAATTTTTCTTTGAGCTCTTTATTTCTTTGTTTCTTCAAAATCTGTTTCACCAAACCATCCTCATCAGTAGGTAACTTTCTTTTTCTCGGAGGATCACCAATATTAATCATTGGATACGCAGAAATCCTGCCATTTCTGGTATAATAATTTTTAGCAGCATTGCAAAAGCTTCTAAGAGTTTCATATTGATTAATTCCAGAAATTTTTAAGTTAATTTCATCATCATATTGAAACATATCCCATAATGCTCTTAGACATTTTCTATACATTGATGATTGATGCCTTCCAGCAACATAGTAATCAGGTTTCTTGGAAGGGATACCAATGATTGGAGCTCTCATTTCTCCCTTCCTTTCAATAATGTAGTTTTGGAGAGCATAAATATGATTCCATTCCTTTTGACTTTGACTGAAGTTTGGATAAATATCATCAGAAACCTCTTCACAAAAGTCAGAAATTTCTGAGAAATCAATCTTTGACCATTTGCTAGAACTGTCTCTCTTAATGTTTATTTCTTTAAATTCTTTAATCAGATCTTCACAATTCTCTACAAAATCGTCCCAATTTCCTCCAACATTATACTGATCAAAAATTGATTTATTCAAGGGAGGGATCAAAGAATTTGGCTTAGAAGATTCCCGAATCAAACTTTCCATTTCTTTTTTAAAGAAATGCATCATTCCTGCCTCTGTACAAAATCCTCTTACTATGGTATATTCTTCTTCCTGATAGGAATGGATTGCAATTAAGATACCTCCTCCAACTCCATGGTGCAATCTGGGGAAATGATTTATTAGGTTTGTACACATTCGTATATAAAATTTCAAACTAATACCTCCAAATAAATTATCCTCAGGATCACTCTGAACAAATGTCATTATATATTTTTTCGCTATTCTTGGAGATGGTAGACCACCTATTCCATTTGACCACTTTCCTTTTCCTCCTCTTCTTCCCTGATGATAGTACATGAAATAATACTGGTCCATAACAATTTCAATAACTGACTTCAAATAAGATTGATCTAAATTAATTTCTTTTACAATATCATCATTCAATTCATTTGTATACACTCCCACTAATATTCCAAGTAAAACTGCAAGCCTTATTAGCAGCTTCATATTGTTACTTTTCGTTTTCACTTGAACCTAGTTCTAAGTACCATGCATTTCCAACTTAAAATTAGTTAAACTCTTCTATTAATAGCAAACCTGGTAGTAATTTCTCAATTTTCTTGAAAAAATTTCAAAATGGCCATTCTTATTAATAGATCCACAAGTTGGCGGGTTCTTGCGGTCCTATTGTTGCATGCATGCATATTTTTTATGGCCGGTATATCTGATGGCACCATTGATTTTACCAAGTAAAATGGGTTTTGAATTAATTTAGAGTTAGTTAATAATTAAGAACTAATTTTTTTCAAGTGGGTTTGTATTCGGTTTGTGTGCGATGACGAAATAAAGAGGGAGTAGGTAAATATATTAGAAAATAATCCTGTTAGACATGGAAATTGAAAGAGATGAGATTGTTTTAGAAAAATTACTTTATGTTTTCTGTATAATTCGGAGCTATTCAAGTTCGTTCTTGAATTAATTTTTTTTTTGTTTATCTGTGAAGCGCCCCTCCCCTCTTAAATCTAAGATTTGGATTTACCCCTCATACTGATATTTCGCTCATTAATAATAGGAAGATAAAAATTTTGATTTTGTCTTTAAAAATTAATATTCAGGATGAGTAACAACAATGATGGTAAGTTCTAGCTAGGCGAGTCAACTTTTCGTTAACTCTTTTGGTAGTAAATTTGGTTGTAGCTAAATTTAGCTTTGACGATCCCAAAAACCCCAACAAAAAGTCTTCTATTGAGATTAAGGACAATGGATTAACAGCAGGAGGAAATAACTTGGACTTAAATAGTAGCAAAGGCGGTGGAGATCAATCTTCTTATGACGCTAAAGGTGGATCAAGTGCTGCAGCTGTTAGGTGCTCAGTTACAGACCATTCAATGGACATGTCAATCAATATAAATTTGGGAATGAATGTTTCAAAACAAGTAACATTGGTAGCAAAAAACTTGACAGTTGAACTCACCAAACGTGATAAGTTTTTCCGTAAAATGGTGGTTCCAATCCTAAAGAGCGTGAATTTCATGGCTTCTCCAGGACAACTTATTGGAATTATGGGGCCTTCTGGATCAGGAAAATCAACATTACTAAATGCTCTTTCTGGAAGACTCAAAGGAAGGGAATATAATATTAAGGGTTCCGTGGCTATTAATGGATTTACTGATATAGATCTAGGGTATTTAACTAGAATGGTGGTACAAGATGATTACTTACTTCCTTATCTAACAATTAAAGAGACAATGGACATTGTAGCTGGTCTAAGACTTCCACATTATTCTAAGAAAGATCGTGAGGAAAAGATTATTGAAATCCTTGATATTATGGGACTCAGACATGTACAAGATACATACGTTGGAGGAATTTCAAAGAAAGGAATTTCTGGTGGTGAGATGAAAAGACTTAGTATTGCCTTGGAATTGATTCAGAATCCTCCAATATTATTTTTGGATGAACCAACAACAGGTTTGGATGCTGCTAGAGCTCATGACTTACTATCATATCTCTCGTCTCTCGCCCATACCACTGGAATTATTGTGATTTGTTCTATTCATACTCCAAGATCGCAGACTTTTGCCTTGTTTGATAAAATTACTCTCTTGAGTAGAGGATTTGTTTTAGGACAAGGATCTCCAATGGACGTTGTTACCTTCTTTAATGATGTTGTTACACCCTTCCCTGATAACTATAATCCAGCAGATTTCATTATAGATGCTACGTCTCTTGTTGAATTAGTACATAAGAAAGTAATTTCAGCCTCCATATATGTACCCAAGGATGCAACTATAAAGGAAATTGAATTAGCTGAACGTAATCTGGATGGAGAAGAACCACTTTATGAGTTTGAAAAATCAGTATCAAGAGATGATATTTCAATGAAGCTATTTGGACTGGAAGTTCCCTCTATTGAATCTTTGGATGAGTTCCATAAGATTTATGAACAATCAGTATATGGAGAAAATGTTAAGAAAGGCATCGATAATCACTTGAGATGCGTTGATACAAGCAATCCTCAAATCTTATTTGAGAATTATGGAAATATTGATTCTGCAAATATGAAAATCCTTCCAACTCAGACAATTTGCCAAAAGATTGCAAGGTTATCACCAATCCCAGGCCCTATACGTTTCTGTAGAGAGGTTAAATATCTTACAAAGAGAATACTTCTAAATACTTGGAGAGATCCAAATGTAACAGTTGGATTACTACTTGTTAACACTATAATGGCCATTATCATGGGAGGGGTCTTCTTTTCTCTCCCAAGAGCTGGAGAAAACGATTTTGATACTGCTCAAAATGCAAGAAATATCGTTGGTTTGATCTTCTTTGTATCAACAAGTATCTCATTCTTTTCTATTAAGGGACTTGTTGTAACCGTTGATGAGCGTTTTGTAATGAACAAAGAAACCTTTTCTAAGATGTATACCCCTATTTCTTACTATTTTTCGAGGATGGTTGCAGACTTCCCAGTTCAACATATTCAGACATTGGTATATACAACAATCATTTACTTCATGACTGGAGTTTATGATCAGAATCTCAAAACTTCTTTGGCTGACCAGTTTGGACTTTGGACTGCTTCTACTCAAGCTGGAGTATTTCTTTCATACTCATTCTCATACGTACTTTCCTCGTTCAGTACGAGTACAAATACTGTATTCCAGATTTTCCCACTCTTCAGTTTAGTTTTTGCTTTACTTACAGGTTACTTTGTAACATTTGATCAAATTCCTGTTTGGATCAGATGGTTAGGATGGATATCCACTGTAAGGTATACTTATACCGGTTTGATATTATCAGTATTCATTCCAGGAGAGAGATTCTCAAAAGTTACTACAGACTTCTTCCTAGATCAATTTGATCTCTGGACAAACGATATTTGGCTTAACATTATAGTTGCTATTTGTTTGGGACTCGCCTTCAGAATTCTTGGATACTTCCTAACTGCATTCACATTAAGGAACTATAAGATTGCAAGCTAGGTAATCATTTGTTTTAGGTTTTCCAATTGGTATTATGATGGGGGGATTTGAACTATTATTGTTTGAAGAGACGAAAAGGCAGTGAGCTACGGGAAGTTTTATGATTCAAGGATCTTATTCCCTTTAGAACTTAAGCGTTTTCACCCTTCTTTTTTTAATTTACCTCAGTAAATAATTAGAATTTGGTATTTAATACTTATTAGGAGTTGTTATCTTTCTTCATTAATGCTATTTGCTTCATGCATATGAGTCTATTTGTGTAAGTAATCTAGGTATATTTTATAAAGATTAGGATACATTGATTTCTTAATTTCCTAGTTTTTTTTCTATTCTTGTCTAAAGATTCTCTAGACTATTAATAAATACCTATTCGGGAATTTCGTATTAGGTGTCTTCAATGTTCAACATTTCTGAAAATAACTAAATGAGAGTTTCATAAAGTTATTTTTAATATATTGGAGACAGATACAACTAGCTAGAGATTCCAATAGATTCAGCAGAAAGCTCCAAATCAGCTGAATCTGAAGGATCTATACCAGAAGAATTCATATTAGAAGAATTTTCAATTTTCTTGCCACTAAGGATTCTTCTGACAGTACCACTAATTTGGGTGGCAGGCTCAGGCTCAAGGTCTTTGCTTGACCAACCAAGAATTACCCTTTTCTTAGTTCTACCATATCCTTGCTCATAAAGATATCTAAATGCCTTGCTGATGGAGGCGTGAATTGCCTTCAAGCCTGCAACAATACCAGAAAATTTGGCTGTTCTATCAAGATTTGATATAACTGAATTATCTGTATAAATAGTCCTTAGAATATTTTCAACTTGTAGAACTTCTTGCTCATTGACTTCTTGATTAGTGGACTCTGCTCCAACAGAATTAACTACTTCATTCCACCACATTTTAAATCCAGTACTCATTGTCATCATACCACTACTTATGCTTCCACTTTCAGGGAAGTCTGATCTATTGCTTTGCTCTGAAAATAAAGTCTTAATAAATTCTTGTACTCTAACTAAATCATTATCAGTTTGAGAACAGCCTAAATTCTCCTCTGATACCTCGAGAGTTGATTTCATATACCCAAAGTTAATAAATTTGAAGTTAGATGGGGACAGTTGTGTTATTGCATTCAAATTATCTTCAATCTTCCTAGAAGACCAGCTCCAAACTATACGATCAAGATAGATACTTCTGGTATTTAGATCACAGTGTAAAACCCTACCTGCAACTGAGTGATGCTGTAAAGTTAAAATTGCAGCAATTAGAGAATGAGCCAAGGAATACTGAGCTTCTAATCGGAGAGAAATTCTAGCTTTATAATTAAAATCGTCAGTTCTTGTACTTTTTAGCCACTTCAAAAGCGCACTACTTTTGAAAAATTTGATAACATCCCTTAGAGAAGGTCCCATAATTCGTTCTTGGATCAAAATTCCTCCCAGATATGAATTACTTTCATGAAGTTGTTGGCTTAGATTCTCATTAGTCCCAAAACAAACTACTGAAGGTATCATAAAATCCGTCCCAACACCATAGGTAGCTGTAGGTTTTGTGGGGAATTGTTGGTTTGATAACAAAGTCATATAAAACATTTCTCTAGTACTTGTTTTCTTCGTAGAGACTTTTAGCATTATGTTTTCTGGTACAGATCTTGGAATTGACTTATGTTCACTCTTTCCAGGGTGAATATAGTAAAAACCTTCTCCAATATTGGAGTACATAAGAACACAATTCACAGATGAGAAGACATTTTTTGCTTGATGTGGTAATCCAAACTTCGCCGTTGATGAATGCTTGAGTTGATGTGGAATTTGAAGAACAGGATTTCCAACTTCATTTGAAATAATCAACCCATAAACTGGTCTTACTGCTAGAATTGCATTTGTTAAGTATCCGTTTGTTACTGGCTGCATTCTAATATTATAAACAATTTCGTCAGTTGCAGAAACTTTGTATCTTGGGATAAGTTCAAGTTTTAAATGTTCTAATACGTTTTCCTCAAAATCGATATCACATTTAATAAATTTGAAGGGTAGAGACCAGCAAAGAGCTGCTAAGAGATTTTGCTCAGAGTTGTACTCTGAAACATTTGGTTGGTTAGCTTGATATCCAAATGAATGCTTTAATAATGATAAAAAAATTGAAAAAAAAGGAAATATGCTCTTCATGACTAAATCTTATTCCTTCTATGTATCTCCTAGTTAGCAGCTATTTAACTTGTTGAGTCGTTAAAGTAGCTAGCTACTTATTTATCTATATTAATATATATTTACAGAATTGAATACAATGTTCAAACTCTTTGAAAAAA
>NW_667090.1:0-7193 GCF_000006425.1 Cryptosporidium hominis TU502
GTTTTTAATTTTTCAAAGTTAGTATTTCTGAATGTTAATTCTCTTTTCTACTGTTTAGTTATTAAATTTAACTTTTCATTTTCATATTTACAAACTACTACACATGAGTTACTTAAAATTAAATATTAAAATACAAAGTTAAAATAATGAAACAATTAAATTTGTTACATATGCAAAAAGTCATTTTTGTATCAATTAGATTAAAAATGAAATTTTCTATGAAGTAACACACAGATCATAATTATCAAAGAAATTAAAAGTGGAAAAAATTGAAAAAAAAACTGAAAAAACTCCAATATTCAATGAGAACAAAAAAGAGACATTAACTTAATCAAATATACTACGATAATAAATGAGTTTTTTTTTCAAAAAAAAGGAATATATTTCAGAAAAAAAAAGTCTTTTGGGAGATGAATTTGCATTTAATTTTTCTGAAATTGCGCCAATAAGATACAAATAAAAATTGAAGATACTAGGTTTTGGATTAGCACTGAAAATATGTCTTTTATTCACAATTATTTAAAATAAAGCCCCACTAAATTCAGTTTAGCCAATAATTTTTATTATAATATTTGTATTTTAAATTTACTGCTATTGAATGATTGAAAGAAAGAAAACTGGAATACTAATGTAATAAAAGATTTAAGATGGCGAGTTACTACAGTAATGTATTCTTATTTTTCACACAAATTGTTTCTATTGCAGTGTTTTATGAATATAGTGTGAAAAATTATTGCTTGCAAAATCAAATTTTAAAATATTCTTTAATTAAGATTAAACTTCATTCAAAATGTAAAATTAAAAATGGATGTTGTTGTACTTCTGACAGCGAAGAAAATGAACTTCATACTCAAAATAATAGGATAGATTCAACAAACAGTGCTTCAGATTTGTATTTTATATCAAATTCGAATACCCCTCGAACTCTTCCAACTAAAAGTTGTTTAAAAACAAACGGACAAAGATCAAATTTAAGTGTAACATTTGTTGAACGAGATGGAGGTCATCCAGGAGACGAAAACTATATTGGGTCAGATAATACTCGATATCAAAAATCTAAATCTTCTTATCCTGGAAAAAACATTATTGATGAAAATCTTCAATCCACTCAAGATGAATATGAATCTGATAGTTCTTGCTCTTGTTGTTTCTCGTCCAAAAAAAAGAAGGGAAAGATCATTAATCCATACTTGAACTATGGGTATGATGGTTTTAGTGATTATCAAAGGCAGAAACCACAAGAACCAGGACAGCAAAATCATGTTAGCAGTATAGAACAATTATCAGACATTCCTCCTCCACCTTCTTATCCTGCCCCAGTTCTTAAAATAAATATTTCTCATTTTGGTGAAGCTCCAAATCTACAGCCAATAATTAAGCAAAACACTGTACAAAACCCACAAAAGAAAGTTGTAAATAGTCAAATAGGATTCAAAAGTTCATGACTAATTATTAATAAAGAAGAAATTACTTCAAGATTAAGATCCCTTAAGAGAACTGGATCTAGATTTCTTCCATCTAATTCATCAATATATTCTTTTGAAAAAATGCCTCCTGAAATACCGAAAAAGCCAGTTTTCAATCCTTATCTTAATAAATATGGCCTCGTTGGTAATTCTGCAAGAGCAAAATCAATCTCAAATCAATCAAGCCATTTTGAGACTAATAACGAGCCTGAACCAGTAGAAGAGAGGGGAGAGAAAGAATTAACGGCAATTCCACCACCACCACCACCACCACCACCACCCTCAGCAATCAAATCAGTGGTTATAAACAGGATTTTTTGATTAAAAAGAATTATTAATATTTGAATTATAAAAAAAGTAAGCAAAAATTAATAATTAAAAACCAAATACAATCTTTTGTTCTTTGTCAAGAAATAGAAATAGAGATAGATATTCCAAACCAAATTATTTTGAGATATTCTATTGAATCTTAAAAGAGTAACCATATCAACCAAACAAAAATCGAACTTCTTTGTAAGATAAAAGAAAGCTTGCAAAAAACATCTAATGGATTATAACTGTAGGATATATCCTTATTCTGAAGTTTAGTCGCACTTTACCGTCTCAAATACCACCACTATCTTCAACTTCAAATCAATTTCTAGAAAAGTAATTAGTACAGAATATGAGAATGGTTGAAAACTTTTTATACTTTATGGTTTTATTTGTTAAAAAAAAAATTAATAAAGTTGTGTAATGATTGATATATTTTTATTAAATTTTGCTTTAATTATATGTTTTTACTGAAGTTATTTCAAATGTTTAAACTAATATCTCAGAGTAATTATGGCTTTGGGCCATTCATCTTTGCGTGGATAACTATATGTGTTATTACAGTATCATAATATCTCTCAGTTTTTACAAAAGACATGTTTCAGAAAAGTAATTACTAACATTTGGAATTCAGATAAAAGATTACGAAAGATTACTTGGAATTTCATATAATGTTTAATTATCAAATTAAGGAAATAATGTTTAAATATGATCCCAAAAATTTTCAAGATCTCGTATTTTTGTGTAAAAAGTCGAATTAAATATTACCATTGATTATGTTTTTTTTTGATAATTTCATAAATCCTAATTATTCGCTCCTAGAGGAACTTGAAACAAGAATTAGAAATAGTAACTCGTTTATTCAACTCTTTAATTTACAATATTAATTAAATAATGACACATTTATATTATTTCATATTTCTAATATATTTCTGACAATCTAGCTCTAATATTTTATTTTTTCAATAACTAAATTTTAGAATTGTGAATATCTTAGGTACCTCGCCTAATTACGATTTTAATCTCTTCAAAATCAATTTTAAAAAAAATAAAGAGAATTGAAAAAAAAATAGTCGTTACTAAGTGCGAATTTTCATTTGCCAAATTTTATTCCTAAATTACTGTAAAAATATGACATTTGCATTTCCCTCCACCCTGTTTTTCATTGCCGCCATGACGTTTTTTTTTGCGATACCACCATTTAAAGGCATAAGCGGGAGGTGATACTGGACGTTGATCTATTGTTATTATAACAATGAGTCTATTTATATTAATATCAAGCAATATATTATCAATTAGAAGTAATATTCACTGACATGAAACTTAAAAAAAGAATTTCTTCGGTTCAATCACTTTTTACATTGTTTTTATTTTTTTCCCAAAAATGAAATTTTTATCAAATTTGTCGATTATCTCAATATTGGCTGTTATTGCAGTCTTTTACAGTTTTACCTCTACTGAATCTGATCTTGTATCAAGTGGCCACTACGAGTTTTCTTTTATCAAGGTTAAATGTGGTGGCAAATTTTGCAGTAGGCTTAGAAAGGCACTTTGCTGTTGTACCGGCGGTGATGATGAAGATCAACAACAACCAATAGAAATTGGTCCCCCAACTAATTTCCAACACCTACAAACAGGTGGTCTAAACATGAGAGGTCCAGATGGACAACTTGTTTCTCAACTTCCATCTCCCACTGCTTCCGGTTCTGGTCTTAATAACGAGGGCTATCAATCAGACAATGAAGATGACAATGAAGATGAAAATGAAGACGGAGATGACTCAGGTAGTGTAACTTCATCAAGTTCATCATCATCATCATCATCAAGTTCATCATCATCAAGTTCATCATCATCAAGTTCATCATCATCAAGTTCATCATCATCATCATCAGGTTCATCATCATCAGGTTCATCATCATCATCTCCTTATGCAAATGATCGAGAATATGACACAAGATTTTAAGTGTGTTATTTGTTAGTTATGTGAGACGATAGCAAATAGCTTTTGTACATTTGCGGCGTTTGTTCAATCATTATTCCGGTCTTTGAAGTAAATAATAGAGAATATAAATTATTCTGTGATCTTGATCTTAATATTGCAAGAGATTATTATATATTATTTATATGAGCGACATACTTCTAGTTCAGGACTATATTTATCTCTAGATATTAATGAGTGTGTAATATTTGTCTTTTTTGTTTTTATGTAATATTGGGCAATTTTTTCGAAGTGCTACTTATCTATTGTTTACGGAATCTTTGATACAGAAAGGTTTGAATTTGATAAATACGCATTGAATTAGATGAAGAGAACTTAATTAGTCAAAATATTAACATATTAACTTAATTGAAAAAGAAACTTCAATAGTATAACACAACATAAATAAATTCCAAAGTGAATAATTTGAAATGAAAATATTGAATTCAGGAAAATACACAGTTTTAAAGAGAAAGCAATTTTTTTAAAAAATTATTTGGAGCCAAAATGGGCAAAATTGAATTTAATTAAAAAATAATGCCGGTTTATAGACAAACATAAAGTCAAATATTTAATTAAAAAAACAAAATAGAAATTAAGTAAAATTAATTTTAGGTGGAATTCTTTATTACTTGCTTTTCGATAATAACATGAAAATTTTTGAAATTTTATTTCTTTTTGCAACACATTTTTTAACAAAGACTGGATTCAGAAATTCCGAAAGCATCTCTAACTTTTCATTATTGTCGTTAAAAGAAGGCATACAAGAAAAAAATGAAACAAAAGAATATTATTCAAAGTATAATATTACAGAAAGAGTTCCAACTCTATTTACAAATATGCTAATATTGGATATGAACCCTTCAGAGGAATCAAAAAATAGCCATTTGTTCAAATATTCAAATACTAGTTATGCATTAGATTGTTACCAGAAATTACCACAATACTCAATAATCATTGGTCTTGTTAAAGAATACTCATATTTCTTATCTGTTTATTACAGATTAAGATGTGAAAATGGGAACGAGTACCATGATGGAACAAAATGCGGTGATATCCTTTATTTAGTTGATTTATTGGAGAATAAAGCAGAAATATTGAAAGAAAAGAAGAATCTTAAAAAGAATAAATGTTTTGCAATTGAATCAAATATTGTTTCGACTCAATATAGGTTTTACAATCATACTGGATTTGTGGGAAGAGCTGGTAAAACTTTGGTAGAATCAGAATTTGTTTTAGTTGAAAAATCATTCTTAAGAAGAATTATGTCAGAATTTGAGCAATTACTCATAAGCAAAACAATTTCTTATGAATTACACTGTATTTCAAAATTGGAAAATAAGGAAGAAGGTGAAGTTGACTGTTATCGCTTAAGATTGGAAAACTGGATTTTAGAACAAGAACTTGTTTTAATTTCAGAAGAATTCTTTAAAAGAATGTCAAGGTTTGAAAGGTTGAGGGATATAATTTAATTATTATTCATTCAGATATACAAAGTCTCTGCTTTGAATAATAAGTCTCCGCATTATATTACTCTTTATTATAAATATATTTATTTCTAAACTGGGTAGTTAATGTAATTATTTTAAATTTCTTTTTAAATATCGTTGAAATAATATGAATGAATATGTATTTTAATTGTTATTTAAGCTTGGCTATAGAAATATTTTACTTTATCACAAATTTGATTGAATTATTTTTCACTAAATTTTGACTTGATTATTAACTTTATTTCATATTATTTGAATTAACAAATCAAAAGTCAACCCGTTTTTTTAAACTTTATAAAAACTGAATTTAACATATTTATTAAAATCAAGATATTTAAATACATTTAAAATAATAATAACAATAATGAGTTTGTCATTTTTGTTAGTTTTTTTTTTTAATATTATCCCTTGTATTAATGAAGGAAAAAATCAAATAATTTGAAATAATTTATTATTTATTGCCTCAGTAATTTAATCAAATGAATAAGAATCGCATTTTTATTTAAATTAAATATAATGTGAAGCAGTGTCTTTCAATAATAATCTTTAATAATTGACTGAAAGGTAGTTGAATGGTTTTATTAACTGCTTGTAAAAAAAAATTCTTGTTGATTTTACTAAAATTTTAATAATCATGAACAGAAATACATCAATTAAGGCAACTTAAAAGTTGATTATACTAGTAATATTTAGTTTAACCAACCTAGAATTAAACGAGTTAAATAATCTTTATTAGGAAAAAAAAAAAAAAAAAAATAATTTGAATGCTTAGTGGATTGGCGCCAAAAATCATTTTATTCAAGTGTGAAAATTATAATAATGATCATGTAAAAAAGTTTAGACAGAATCAACGTGAGGTGATTCTATATTTAATGTTATAGACTAAAAGTTAATTATATTTTTAACATTTTTTTTTTTTAACATAAAAGTATTAGCCAAATAAAACAAATGTCAAATTGGACACTTTGTTAAAAGCGCCAAATTCCTGTTATACGAGAAATATTAATTAGATATCGGCTATTCCAATTAAGGATAAAATAATCAAACATGGGTACAAAAAACATAGGAAAAGGTTTAACATTCGAAGACATCTTGTTGGTTCCAAATTACTCAGAGGTACTACCAAGAGAAGTTAGCTTAGAAACCAAATTAACAAAAAATGTTTCTCTAAAAATCCCTCTGATAAGCTCTGCAATGGATACAGTAACAGAACATTTAATGGCAGTAGGAATGGCGAGACTAGGAGGGATTGGAATTATTCACAAAAATATGGATATGGAAAGTCAGGTGAATGAAGTATTGAAAGTCAAGAATTGGATATCTAATTTAGAAGAGAATGAAAGTACTCCAGATCAAAATTTAGACAAAGGAAGTGCAGATGGAAAAGATACAAAGTCTAGCAATAATATTGATGCTTATAGCAATGCAAATCTTGATAATAAAGGTAGATTAAGAGTTGGAGCAGCAATAGGTGTAAATGAAATAGAAAGAGCAAAATTATTAGTAGAAGCAGGAGTAGATGTGATTGTATTAGACTCAGCGCATGGCCATTCCCTTAACATTATCAAAACTTTGAAAGAAATTAAGTCAAAAATGAATATTGATGTAATTGTTGGGAATGTTGTAACAGAAGAAGCAACAAGAGAATTAATTGAGAATGGTGCAGATGGGATAAAGGTTGGAATTGGTCCAGGAAGTATTTGTACCACAAGAATTGTTGCAGGAGTTGGTGTTCCTCAAATCACTGCAATTGAGAAATGTTCATCAGTTGCCAGTAAATATGGTATTCCGATCATTGCAGATGGAGGAATAAGATATAGTGGTGATATTGGAAAAGCATTAGCAGTTGGAGCTTCAAGTGTAATGATTGGTTCAATCCTTGCTGGCACTGAAGAAAGTCCAGGTGAAAAAGAACTTATAGGCGATACTGTTTATAAGTATTATAGA
>NW_667095.1:0-7379 GCF_000006425.1 Cryptosporidium hominis TU502
TTAATACAAACAAAATAAACTTATTATTGATTATTTACTTAAATAAATTATTACAGAAAGTTCTAGGGTTTGAAAATATAGAAGATCAAGCTAATTTAGAGAAAGTAAAGAAAGTTCCAAAACATATGGTGATTGTATTTAGAGGATCAGAAGTGATTGAAAATGGTGTATTATATCTTTTATATCAAGCTTGTCGTATTTTTAAACAATTAGGAGTGGAATATGTTACTATTTTTGAACCAAATGGAATTGTTGAAAGTAAACTAACAGTTTTATTGAATAATGAAGACGAAATTCCTGCTAATTTACGTTTTCTTTCAAGTGGTGATTCTTCAAAAGATTTTTTAAATAAAATACAAAGAATTGTAGAACAAAAGCATAATTCTAATGAAAAAGAAGTTACATATAGAGAGATTTATAGTATATTAAATTCTGGTGGTAATTGGCCAAAGGCTGATTGTATTTTAATTCTAAGGAATATGCCTTTTGATATTCCAATTAATGGTTTTAATTCACTCTTTGTTATTTTAAATAGACTTAGAGAATATACTGCTTCATTTTGTACTCGATTATTTATAGTTACATCACTTGGTACTTGGGGTGAGATTCCACCTCTATTGGCTCAGCATGCTGAAATATAGTAAGTTTTTTGCTCTAGTAGTAAAGATCTGTTAAGAATATAAGGGTAATTTAAAGTTAATAAAAAAAAAATGATTGGTTATATTAAAGAAAAGTTAGACATTGAAGAAAAAAGAAGATAATTAGAAATATTGCAATTCTATGAAATAAAGCTTTCATTACCCTATATATATATTCAATATCCATTTCTATTTGTTATTGTTAAATTACTTATCAAAATGGTTGCTCACACATACAATAACTAATACTAAAACTATCACACACATACAACAAGAATAAAGCTAAATTATCCAAATACTTGGAAATGTACTTTTTTTACCCCCATCACCCCTTATAATCTTAACAGATCATTTATCTACAGATTCCTAAATTACAATATATTAACTCTACAATTTTCCCTTATCAATATCAACTAACAAACTTTTAAGTGAGCTTTGGGGATTTAATATTAGAAATATCGAAAAATCTATCGTTCTTTATTCACATTCAAAACAAAGGCATGGTAAATAGATAGTATTCTTAATAAATTACGTAATTTTTTTTTTTATTTTTGACAATAAAGTGCAACTGGCGGGATGTTTTTGGCGCCAGAGAATCTAATAAATAATAGAGAAAGACATTAAAATAAAGTCTAGTGCAAAAACATGAAATATAAAAACATGTAAAGAAAAAATAAGTTTGCAGGATAAAATGCGTATAGTCTAAAATCATAAGAAAAAAAGTGAGGTAAGAGATTGCATGACAAGAGTTCAATTAAGATAATATAGAGAGAGTTCTCTTTATTTTTTTTTTTTTTATTGGCAATTTAAGTTTAATTAAGTATATGGATTTAGAATTCCAGATACGAAATTAATTAATTAAAAAAGAATAAAGATTTTATCCAAGATAAAAAGGATCTCGAAATTATTACTAATTTATCATTATAACAATTGACGATTTTGCTTGGCATAAGAAGAATTGGTTGGATTAAGTGTATTTGAATAATAGATAAATAAATAGATAATATTAATAATATTAAAAAAAAAATGGGTGGTAAACAATCAGTCCCACAAACATATGAAGCATTTTCAGGTAGGATGGGAAAATTCCCATCATTATCAGAAGATATTTTAACAAAACAAGAATTAGAAGAAGGTGTAGTAATTTTGGATTCTTTGAATTCAATGAGAAAAATGAATAGTTCAACATTTATGGATATTGAGAGTGATAATACAAGATTTATGATGGCTAGAGCGGAAGCTGATAGAATAGCAGAGGCTGAAGCTTTAAGACTTGCAACTGAGCAATCAATTAGAGTGAATGATGAAGGAAGCATAGTTTATCAAAGTTCCTATATTTCTTTACCTTCAAGAAAGGATTCAACAATCTCAAAACAACCAACACGTTCTGGAACTGTTTTAAGTAAACAATCTACAAAGAATAGTTTAGTTGCATTGGATGAGAATTTGGAAGAAGAAATTTTGGATAATGAAAGAAACTTAGAGTATATTCCTTCAAAATCAAATATTGATTCAGAAGAAAATAGGAGAGAAATATTTGAGATGATTACTAATAGGTGTGGAGTTGTATTTTCTGAATGTAAGAGTTATCCTGTTGAGGAAGCAAAGAAATTGAGAAATGATCTTAGAAATTGCGACTCTGAATATGCAATAGATAAAACAGCAGAGACTTGCGGATGTTTAGGACCTAAACATGATCGACTAAATTGTCCAATATGTAGAGGTATGCATCTTGAGGATGCTCCATTATTATATTAGTTTGTTAAGTTATTACTTTGAAGAAATTTGTGGCCTAAAACTTGGGTCTCATTAATTTTTTTTTTTTTACTACTTACGATTTTGTTATTTATTAATTTAAAAGGGGAATTTTCATGTGGACAAACTGTTTTTTATATATTACGTCAGTTTTGTTAGTAAACTCCGGTATATGAAAGTATGCAATTCATGCGCATGTGGATAATGCAAGTACATGCGCATGTGGATAATGCAAGTACATGCGCATGCAATTAGTTGTCAGTAATTATTTTGCTAATGCTCACCCCTCTTTCTTTCTTTTTTTTTTATTAATTCAAATGAATTCAGATAAATTAAACTTGAATATTAATTAATTCTCGAAAAAGAGCATAATAAATAAGTCATTTCTTTTTTTTTCTATGTAATAACTTCAAGTAAAAATTGTTAATAAGTTTACAATAAAACGAATTATTAAAGAAATATTAAAAATATTCCAATTCAAGGTAATATAAAACCTTTGTTTAATCTTTGGAATAACAAGGTTATTATTTATTATATAAATATAAATATTGCTTTAAACCTTAATATCACAGCATTTTAAGAGAAGAAGTAAAATTCTTGTTTTAATATAACATTTAAAGAGCTGAAGAATTAAAAGAAATGCAAGTAGAAAATTCATCACCAAATCAATATAAAACCAATTGCGAAACAAATATGACAAGCGAACAAACTAAGAAGCGTCCTTCTGATGTAGCAAAGGAAGAACAATCAAAGAAAGTCTGTACTGAAACATCTGGTGACGTTACAACTACGACTACAACTACAACTACAACAGGAATTTGTGATTCTGCATCTTCAGTTTCAGTTTCTGGTAACATTAAATCTTACAGTAAGGTTACTTTTACAGCTCCAGAGACTACTACTGCTGGTGCTGCTAGTGTTACTAGCTCTACTAACACTACTGAAACTACTACCAGAACTACTACTGGTGCTACTGCTGGTAGTACTACTACTACTACCACCACTACCACTACTGGTGCTACTGGTACCACTACTGATACTAATACTACCACCACTACCACTACTACTGGTACTACTGGTACTACTGGTACTAGCACTACTGGTACTACTGATACTTCTGGTTTTACAACTGGCGCTACTACTACAACTACATTTAAGAAAACTGCAACAACAGGTACTCAAAAACAAGGTGAGAATAATACAGTAACTAACACTTCAACAGTAAATACAGAAACGGTTTTCGATTCTGGTATGAAGATTCAAAAGACTGTTAATAAGACCAGTACTGAAGATGTAACAAGTACAACAATGAAAGTGAAAACTACAAAGACTATTACTACCCAAGAAGTAAAGCCTTCTAGTGAAGGTGCCAAAAAAAGTACATCAAATATGACTGTTTCTGCTACCACTTGTAAAGCAGGAACTGTTCAGTCTGAAGCAGTTACGAGTCAGGCTTGTTACTTTGATACAACAGATAATACAATGACTTTTGTTTATCAAGCACCAACAAAAACTGAAACTACTACAACAATGACTGAAACATTCAGCAATGGTTCAATTACCTCTAGACAAATAGATATTGAAGTATCAAAAGAAACAACTGACACATCTGTGGCAAATAATGGTTATTCTGGAGTCAATAGTAAACAGACAAAATGCCAGGAAACAATGAAAGGTACAGGATATGAAACATCCATTCAAGGCCAAGACCAAGCAAGAAAACAATTACAGAAACAAAAACAAATTGTACAGAACAATCAGCAGGCTGGTCAAGATTTCAACGGTGCTCAGGTTTACTTTGGAGCAGTTCAAACACCTAGTCAAACAACTTATGGTAAATTTGGTGTAAAATATGAAACAAATCAGAGTGGAAAGACACAAATCAAAATTACTGAAACTTACCAAACTGATGGTACTTATACTTCAAAGAAGGAACAAACAAATACTGACGGAACAAAGTGTGTTACTACTACTAGTACTACTGCTGTACAAACTGGAACTACAGAAAAAAGTTACAAAGGAACTGTTACAAGAGAAACTTATTCTGTTGATGGAAAGCAGACATCAAAGACTGAAGAGACATTTGACCAGACAATTTCAACAAATACTCAATCAGGTGAAACTGTTACAAAAACAACCACAAGATTTGCATCAGGTAATGTAGATGGTGTAACTACAAGAACAGAAACTTTTGTCACTAAAGCTGATGGATCAACAGTTACTACTGTTGATCAAGTTTTCCAAGATTGTAGTAAGATGACTACTACTACTACTGTTCCTTCTACTTTTACTACTCAAACTACTGCCGGTCAAGCTACTACTTCTCAAACTACTACTTCTCAAACTACTGCTTCCCAAACTACTGCTTCTCAGAGTACCGCCAGCCAAGCTACCACTTTTCAAACTACTCAAACTACTACTGGTCAAGCTACTACTGGTCAAACTACTACTGGCCAAGTTGCTACTGTTCAAGCTACTGCTGGTCAAGCTACCACTACTCAAACTAATAAAACTACCACTACCGATTCATCTACTAATGATAATGTCTCCATGGATATTTCAGGATATGTTAGTGATTTATCATTAAAGAATGTTACAACTGGCACAAAAACTGGAGAAACTACAAGAACAGCAACAGTAACTATTGTAACCACAGACAAAGATTCAAAGGTTACATACAAAGAAGAGTATATGGCACAAATTGATTCAAGCTATACTTCTACTACTACTACTAATACTGCTACTACCACTGCTACTGCTACAACTACCACTAAAACTGCTACTAATACCTCTACTACTACCACTACTAATAACAGCGCCCAAGGTGTAACAACAGATTCTCAAAGGGCAGTGACTCAATCGGATTCAAAGTCCAAAGTACAAGATCAACTAAAGACCCAAACTACTACTCAGTTTCAAGATCAAAATGTATCAGGAAACTAAGTGAGACTATTTCGAAATATGATACTGCTTACAAGAATAGCTAGAGTGTTATTAATACTAATGCACAATTATCAGATATCGTAATGGTAATAAATATGTATATTATGGATCAAGATCCATCATGAAATGCTTAAATTCATTGGAAAAGAAAATAATACTTCAGCAGTAATAGTAATATTGTTTAAAGGAAAATTCAAACCTAAAAAATGGAAACACCTACCTTATTTAATATTATATGGTCTTGAGTTCCATTGAAAAATTTCTGTCAAACAGTGGGAAAAGATGTAATTTGAGTTTTTAATAATATAAACAAAATAATAAGAGTAGAGGAATTACCATCTAAAGATTTTTCAATACAAACAGTTAAATCAACTACTCATTCAATAATACTGTTAAACGATTAAAAAAAATTGTTTGGAAGCACTTTATTAATCATTAATAAAAAATCAATATTTATTACGACGGTAACATTGCAAGATATTCATTGAATACTTAAAAGCAAGATACTGAATTTGTTGAATATAATTACAAAATGAATTACATCAAAGATATTAACTATTGTTCAACATTTCAGCTTTAATCGTTTCTTTATTACTATTTTTCTTCTTTGCATTTGCATTAAAAAAGAAAAACTTCTTTGGTAAACAAGGATTTTGTTTCTTATTATAGAAAAACTATTCAGAATTTGGATTCAAAATATTGTTATCACCACATTTTCAGAATAATAATGTTTCAAATTCGTAAATATCCTAACGATATTAAGAAACTTTAGACAATACACTGAAAATATCTGCCATTCATTTCTATTTCAAAGGAAGATGTTTAATAATATTTTCCCTTACTAAATCTATAAAAAAAAATCAAATATTATCTAATTCCTATTCAATAAAGTGAGAATTAGTGATTTATTTACCTAAATTTAAACCAATATTTTCCAGTTTGAGAAATTGGTATTTAAAAGTATAAAATAATAAAGGGGAAAATAGAGGAAATTTCAAGAATTATACTTAATCCCTTATTTATTTTGTGTATATTTATATATACACATATATATAAATAAATATTTATTTATTAAATACAAATTTTTTGTTTTTTTTTCTTGCCTATTTTACACTTATAAGGTATCTATACCGGCATTATGCATCATGGCGCTCGCGCCAAATGTCGTTTGTGACATTATTGGCTTTACAAAAAAAGGGTAAAAAAGTAAATAGGAAATATTACTAATTAGTAATAGAGGGTGTGAATTTAAAAGAAAATAAAAAAACAAGTATACAAGCAGAGTAGAACTTGCTGATAAACTTGTTATTTTTTATTTAGATAGATTTTTTGTCTCCTTTAAGTATTAAATAGATAAGAGAAAACTTAAAGGCAAGGATGTCAGATTCTGACAGTGAGCTGGAAACTCACGTTTTAGAAGATAATCAAGGAGAGAGAATAAGCATTGATAGAGGTAAGTTTGGTTTAATACCTGAAAGGAATAAAATTAATACAGGAAATTTACTTTATAACTTGTTTTTTACTTTATATTTTTATTAATTGAATTCCATTAATTAAAATAGGGAATAAATTAGTTCTGGATGAGGAAGGAATAAAGAGAAAGATCTCAGCTTTGGACTATGGGATTCAATTGGGAATGAAAAATGTACCTTTTATAGAAACTTTAGCTATAGTGGATAAGGTAGGAAGTGAGGAAAAGATTGATTACAAAGATAATACAAAAAGAGAATCATACTTTTATTCAAATACTTTGAGAAATGTGAATAAAGGATGTGAAATTCTGGAAAAGATGAATATAAACTGGAATAGACCAGATGATATGTTAGCTGAAATGCTTAAAACAGACCAACATATGAAGAAAATTAAGATGGATTTACTTAAACAGGAGCAGAAAATAAAGGCTGTTGAACTTAAAAAACAAAAATATGTTGAGAAAAAGTTCACTAAGAAGATCCAGGTAGAGAAAAAGAAGCTCAGAAAGCAAGAAACCAAGAAGAATTTGAGGGAAATTGAGAATTGGAAAAAGAGTGATCATAAAAATAG
>NW_667107.1:0-7669 GCF_000006425.1 Cryptosporidium hominis TU502
GTCTCCTGGAGCAATACATGTTTATGATGAGTCTACTGGAGAGATGGTTTCAATACCAAAAAGGGATAATCTTCTCACACATCAAAGCTTAGGAGCTGATGGTAGTACTGTACTAATTAAAAAGCGAGGACTATTAGGGAGCTTAAAAGAAGAGAATGTCAAGGATCCGAGAGAAATTATTGATTCAGCTCAAAGTATTGAATCTTTCTATGGGACTGTCCGAGAAATGGAAAAAAAGAAAGTCTCTTCGGGTTTGGACTGGCAGACGGATGGAGGTCATCAAAGCGATTTATATAGTGATCATAGTAGTAATAGAGAATACAGTTCTCCTAGAGTCAAAAATACTCCTAGTACTCAGTGCAATACTGATTCTTCTCCTTGTTTAGGTATTAGTAAAGAAAGGCTAAGGAAAAAAGAAGAGGATGGGAATGCATTTGAAAATAAGCAAGACTCACATATTTACAAAGAAGATTCAGAATGTGATGATCATGAAATTAATCAAAATATGAAAAGTATCCATAGTAATATTTATCAGAAGGAGAAGGATTCAGAAGCTGAGTTAGTAATTCCAAGACTCTCCTTAACTGAAAAACGAAGATCTATTTCAAAAAAACTCTCAGAAGAAGATTTAAGTATTGAAAAAGATCATATTTCCTTTAGATTACATAGTGAGAGAAGACTTAATCACTCTAGAAATAGATTTGATAGAGCACCACATGGTAACTATCATTCTCATGCATATACAATGGAGAATTTAGCAGCTACAATTCAAAGACCAATATCAACATCTAGAGAAGAAATACTCAAGTTATACTCAAAGGAAGAACTTGAGAAGATTCAAACCTTTATTGAAAAAGCTAATGAACTAGTTTATGAAGGACCATTGGAAAAAAAGAATTCATGGTCTTGGGGACATAAACTTAGATGGGTAAAGATATTTAAATGTGAGATGCATTACTTCTTATCTCCAAAAGAGTCAAATATTAAAGCAAAAGCACCTCTTGGTGTTATTAACTTCAAGATAGCAGAATGGAATCTTCAAATATCTGATTCTGATGAAAAGACGTTCACTATAGTAGCACGTGGAAATACAAGTAATGGACGAGGGTATCAATGGAGGATTCCTTCAAATTCTGACCAAAGCAGAAAATCTTGGACAACTAGAATTGAAAAGATCCTCAAAGCTGCAGCATTTATGCAACAGCTCAAGGGAATTATTAGAATTCCAGCTTAAATGATTATTTTACGATATATAGAAAATTCAATACTTTAATCAAAGATTAAATACACATTTAACTAGATAAATATAGATAGGTTTTTAGTAATATGATAAGCACTAATATATATATTCATTATATTAACTATTCAAATCTACTATTAAAAGAATCTTTATAGAAGCTGTTATCGTGAAGCTTGGAAAAAGTGGTATCGTATTTTTTAGGCTTTGGATTATCCAAATATAGTATAGTGTCACAGTATGGTATATCTCCTTGAATAAACTCCTTATTAGAAAGAGCTTCTTGAATACTGGTGTTTCTATTGGCAGTAAAGTTATCCTTATTGAATAGGTGAGTTTTATTATTGGGGTCAATTTCAATAAAATTAGTCCCAGATGAGTTACCAGCATTAGAATTGGTATTTTTTGTGGATGACCCAAATCCAAGATTAAACCCTGTTGCTGTCACTGTTGCTGTTGTTTTTTCTTTTCCAACTTTATCAGAATCTTTAATAGAATCCAATGTTTTACTTGGAAGAGCTTTATAAGTCTTTCCAGAAATCCCATCATGAAACCTTAAAATCTTTAAATCATTGTAAATGTTAGTGCTGTTGTCCTCCTTGATGAACCCTGTTGTCTTACTTCTTTGGATGTATCCTGTTGTATCTTTTCCTGAAAATGGTTGAACTCGTGATATGTTATTACTTTTAGACATATTACCCAGAACAGGTTCAAAAACACAACTAGAAAGGTCATTTAACCCGAGAACATCATTATCAAAGCTCAGATCCGTAGCAGAAGCTGAGTACTGTAGGGAACTTCTAGGCTCTTTGGAAATAGATTGATTCCTATCTCTTACTTGAGTATTAGGACTTGGACGAAGAGACCCTTTTCGTTGAAAACTTGGGCAAGTTTTACTATAATCATGGGTCCTTCTTCTTGATTGGCTGTAACTTGATTCTTCTCCAGAATAGCTCAATTCTCTCTTATCAAAACCAAAAGACAAAGGGGAAAAGATTCTTGACCAGGTAGATCTCTCCTTTTTAGACGAGTCTTTCATTGAAGACAGGGTTTTTGGAGTCAGAATTCCTATCATACTTGCAGAGGCTGTTCTGCCTCCAGAAATGGAGGACTTTCGCCTGTTGTTGTACCTCTGCAGTACAGAACTTGACTCACTACGCCTCATTCCACCTTCTTTATCAAGGTCCTTAATCAAATATTGACTTAAAAGAGTGTTAATGACCAAAGTTGAGCATAAAGAGAGAAAATCAGAGTGTCTCAGCTATCTTACTAACTGTGTTCGTTTCTAAGACATCTGTCTTCAAAGCTTACCTTTTTATTTCTCTTGTTCTTTCTGCCCTCTTTGATTTCCACTCGTTATTTGATTTTTTTTTCATTTATTTTAATTAGGTTTTGCACACATTTGGCGCCAATTAAAAGTTAGTCAGCCCAAAAAGTTTTATTAATAAATATTTATATAGAAGTTAACTTAAGAAAAAAATACAGTGTGTTCTTTTATCTATTATCTTCTGGAATCAAAACTTTAATGAAGCAAAGAATCTAGACTCCAACTCAAATAGTCAAGAGCCTCCCACTTCTTTAAACCGCCATCACTTTTTTTTTCTTTCCCGTCTTTAACTTGTATACCGCTCCTCCCCACTATTTAATAGAAATTTTTGCATGTATGTCATTGCCAAGTAAACAGGCGGGAAATCCTGGCAATTATAATAATTGAGTATTTGGGTATTATATCCTTGCAAGTACACATTTTAGATTTTTTTTTTCTCTTACAATAACAAGGAAAATGTATTTCGTCATTCAAAGGGGAACTTGAATTTAATGAGGGAAAGGAACTCAAGACGCAAAATAAAGCCGGTTTATTATAGCCCGAGCGAAAATGAGGATAGTAACGAGGAAATTGATGAAATAGAGAGTTTGGCTTCTCAAGATGGATCTATTAGAAAACGAGAAAGGATACATATTGAAGAAGGTTCTCGAGAAATCAACGATATGGTGGAGTCGATAGATCTCACTCTTGTGGTATGGCTTAGGAAGATGTATTGCAAGTACAATCAGCCATATTTGACGTGCTTGGATTGTTTAGAGCATTCAAACTACACAACAAGATTGGCAGAGGAGCTACTTATGAGTAAATTTGGCGCCAAGTAGGAAGGAGTAATTCTTCACACATGCCTAGTGTTTATGGGATATCAAAGGACACTGGAATGTATATTTAACTAAAGAGGAAATAGAATAGCATCAATTATTTGGCTTATAGTCAAAATAACTACTTCCTACAAAGTTCGAACAAAGATAGTGAAATCGCACAAGACGGTACTATCTTAAGTATTCTTGGGAACACTCCAGTATAGAAATTTTGGAAGCCCCTTCTTCGGAATAGACTGGAGACAATCCTTCCTGGCGAAATTTGACCCTTACCAAGTAAGCTATGATTGAAGCTGTGGGTTTGGATATTGGTCTTGACAATATCCAAAGGGTGGCTTACGAGAGTTGCCACGGTTCCCGAAAATGCAGCTATGGAAAATAGCTTGAGAGTTTTTTTTGGGCCACTGTTCGTCTCCCCCTGCAAAGCTATCCTACTTCTCAGCTTCTCGGTTAAAGTCCAGTAGACTGCTGTAAATGGCACATCCCTCAGAATTGTAATCCATAGACCTGACCACAATTGATAAATGTTCAAGTATCTTTTTGAATCAAAAAGGAAGGATCTGTGCTTATTCACCTTAGCTCCAACTCTATTTATATTAAGAAATAACTCATCACCTATTTGAGCTTGAACTCGAGTCCTAATGAATTCCATTGGAGAAACGAATAGGGTTGTAATTGTTCTTGCTTGGATTCCAGCAATACCTGGAGAGAACCCCATAGCATTAAGAAAATAGTAGTAGGTGTTAAAGAATATTATGTTTGAAGGAATGTTAAACATCATTGTTGGTAACAGACCTGTCCAAAATGTACGTAATCCTCCATATCTATACAATTCTTGGATGATTTTCAATGTGTTAGTATTCTTTGGAACTTTATGCAAGCTTAAGCCCTTATTTGCATAAAATCCACGATTAAAAACTTCATTCGAATCTTTGTATATCCAATAATTCTTTATCACGTCTAATGGAGTGCATGCAAGTGACACTGCAAAGCCATTCAAAAATGTAAGTCCAATTGGAGATCTAAGCCCGTGATACGGCTCGTCCTTATCCTCCTTTTTCAAAAGTATACTACGCATTAGTTGTGATAAAAACTTTGAATAGTAGGTCCCCTGTATTAATTAAAGTTAAATCCAGGGATCCCAATTAGGGATACCTACCACTTGAGAATACTGAAAATATAAGGTGCTCAAAGAATTGAGCACACTTTGTAAAAACTTAGACTTAAGAGTAAGGATAGAGTTAACTATTCGATTAGAGAAAACTATTTAGTATCCATTTGTGTGGTTTTATTCGTTATACTCTCCAAGATTGTTAGAAACGTTTAATATTGAGATCTATTCAGAGAACTTCAAATTCAAGCCTGAAACCCAACAACCCAGATAAACTATACTCCTTTCTATAGTTGAAGGAGCTTTGCATATTCAACTCAATTGTAGTGAGTGCGATTCCTTAAACCTACTTTGACCAGTAGGAAACATCTATACTTCAGCAACTAACACCTGCTCACCAATTCTTAGTGAAGCAGGTTCTGTGCGGAATACTCACACGTATCTGTAACAAATAAATAAATAAATAAATAAATAAATAAATATAAATATATATATAAATATACATATACATATATATATTTATATATATTTATATTTATATGTATAATGAATTACCTAAGCTTCACCTCAATCTGATTAAATATATATTTATATTTATTATCACAGATACCCATTAGCACCCATTTAATTCTTACTTTTTGTCTCCTTAATTATTCTTTTGGCGGCATTGTCCGCATGCATTTATGAATATGGCGGTAAAATTGCCACTAGTAATAAAAATATAATTAATGTTAAAAATTTAATTGCCGTTTTCTTTCATATGAAGAGTATAAATATGAGAGAATATTTCTGGGATGTTCAGGACGAATAGTGTTAACATGGGAGAAACGAAAAGTACTGTCAAGAAAGATTCGAAGGCGCCAAACATGAGTTTTTCAGTAAGTACATAGGTGATTGCAGTAGTTGGGATAGGGACGAATGAAAGAAGCATGAAAGAATCTTTTTTGAGGATTTTCCAGACAGTCTTTCTGGAAGGTATGAGACTCAAGAAGCATGATATTGAAGGGTCCAAAGTATACCTGCTTTTAAGACTGTATATCCATTGGAGCTTCTTTTTAAACAATATAGTCTTCTTAATAGAGAGGTAATAAATAGATGTAGCAATTCCCAGAGATCCTAGAATTTTCAGTCTGGGAGTTAAGTTTGTGTTGTAGTTAACATCATATAGCCATAAAAGTTTGCTTCCTGTAGCTACAGAGTAGATAAATATGCTTATCAAGAAGTATTTGATTTGAGTAGAGAATCTGAAGTGATGAAGAACTCCTTTTCCAGTAATAAACTCCAAAGATGAGTCCCAGACTCCAAGCAAAAAGAAACATGAAAATGAGTAGTATTTTGCAATGAGGTTATCCATATCGTAGGTAAATATACATGGTGTTACAAAAAGAAAGAAACCGATGATTCCATGAAGAGTTAATGCAAATCTATAGTTATTCATTAGAGATGTAATTATATCCAACATTCCAAATAGAGATAGACAGAATATAAATACCCAACAGAGTTTAAGGTGGTGTGTGATATGGAATGCTCTTCCTAGATTTAAAACCATGATAAAAAAATGGGCTAGAGTAAATAGTATAAACGTAAATAAAAGAGTAAAAAACCTGAATCTTATTGAAATTGAGTTATTTTGATCAAGATCTTGGTATAACTCTTTCATATAGCTTTCTTTTCGAACTAACCCATTAGATTCAAGCTCCACATTATTGTAACAAAGACTACTTTTGACATTATTTTCACAATAATTTAGTTCATCAGCTTCAGCTACTACTTCGTGATTCATCATTTTGATCTTATGCGAAGAACATAGAATAGATATAATGAATGGAAATAAAGTGATCTTAATTGTTGGAATTGCCAACCAAAATATTGATTTGTTTAACAATTTAGATCTCACAAAATTCCTAATTATAGTTTGCCTGACAAGTCCAAGGTATAATTTATAAAATGAAAATAATCCAATATTATCGTCATATTTTTGGTCAATGGGTACCCAATTTGGGAAATCTGGCATTAAATAAGAGGAAAAAGGTATTACCCACAAATAATACCACAAAAAACATTGGTAAATACTTTATTAAAATTGTAATGAATACATATCGGAATTTAAACGGTGTTTTAAAATAAAAGCTTCTTCCCAAGACATAGAAGAACAATATTAATGAAAATGATAACCACGTCCCAATATATCCCAATAGAGTTTGAGAAAAGTATGTAAAATGGCTATTTTCTGAGTAGCTATCAATAATTGTAATTATCATCAAAAACAAAAGAGAAATCGTCTTTAGATGCCCATCTGTCAAACAGTTAACTTTAAATTCAAAAACATTATCATTTTGAACTTCACAAATGTTTTCTTCCATTTTCTAAAATCTCTTGAAATTTTCTGTCTTTACCAGTATTTTTACTTGGGGACTCTGATTCTATTTAATTACAATCAAACCTAACATAAAATATCCATAGAATTTCTTTCTTTTTAAAGATATTGACTTATCATTAACATTAACTTGTTTTTCTAAATTGAATATATTTATTTTTTTTTACCAACCATAGGGTGTAACTAAATTTAGGCGGCCACCTTCAAGATCATCCAAATTGATTTATTATGGAAAATTCTATTTAAAAAAAAAACGAAATTACTCACAATTCAACTCACCTATATTTTTATTTAAAACCAAGCTTAAGTTCTTAATTAATTCTAATCCTGCTTTAAATTTGTACTTCCATCACAACTCTCCCTTTATCAATTAATTATTATTACCAATCCCACTATTATATATTCCAAAAATGTCGGTACCTTTTTTGGCGCCAACTCCCAATTATGAAATTTAAAATTCAAGATGTAATTATTATTAAAAAAAAAACTTTTATTCTTTATTATATTGCATAATTTTAGAAAATTTTTAAGAAAAATTATTTTTTTTGGTACTAGTTCTGGCCTACTCATGTTTTTGTATGTTTCTGTTTGGGAAGAAACTAGATAAGCAATGTGTGGAGGAAAGTTGTAATGACGAGTTTGTAAGTCAATAATAAAGATTAACTTGATCTATGAAAAAAGTTTACTTCAATTTGTCTCAATTAACTTAATTTTTTTTTGAGTAGATCGATGTCAGGAATAAAGCAGAACTAAAAGGAAGAAATGGTAAACCTCCAAACTTGAGAGAGATTGGAGCAGC
>NW_667109.1:0-7699 GCF_000006425.1 Cryptosporidium hominis TU502
GGTTGAGGAAGAAGAATTCATCTTGGTTGGATAATGAAGATCAGTGGATTAATTTGAACTATTCAAAGCAAAACAAAGGAGTAGTGGTTGTTCCCAGTTTATATTTGAACCAAATTATAAGGATGGAATATATAATGAAATCAAGCGAGTTGAAAACCAATCTTTGGTTAGAAAGGTCTTGGATTATTCATTTTAGTGGATCTAATAGACTAGAACAATGTTTTATGATCCAAAAACTTTGTTTAGATAGGATTAGAAAGTTCAAAACAAAGTATAATCATTATTTTAAGGAATGCCCAGAGAAAATGGAAGAATTGATGACCAAAAATGAACTTAAAAAGATTGAAACTCTATTTTCCTTGAAGATGGATTCAAATTTAGATCCTAATAACTATATTGGACAAAATTATTTGGTATGGATTAAAGATCTCGAACAGATAGATCTTGGAATAAGAAATTTAAGTAACAGATACTCTATTCTAATTAAAAGGTATGTTTTAATAAGAATAATAGAAAGGAAGTCTTGAGAAAACTGAATATTAACTTTAATCTTTAATTACTATAAATTTTACTATTTTAATATTGGTATTTCATTATTTTAGAATAATTAAGCTTCTAAAACTAAGTAGAACCAGACAATTCACTCCAAAATCACAAAGAGAACTAGTACGAGCAGTTCTACGATTCTTACAGAATTCAAATCAATTTGGATCAATTTTTGAGAAACTATATCTCACACGAATAGGAAGTTGATATGGAATCTTTTCTCTATTTTCCTTATTTTTCTAATTTATTCAACTTTTTTCTTATTATGCCTTCTTTCAGCCAATCACAAGAACACTACAGCATGCACCAAACAATGCAATTGCACTCTCTACTATATTCCATTCCCTTTCTTTACTAACCTACTGTCCTAACACCTTTGAATATGCAGAAAAATCACCTCCAAAACTTTGAATAACCTTACCCTTTACAGACCACATACTAACTATCCGGTACCTTCAGAATGCATGACTTGCAATGTGCATGCATGTGACCGGTAATGACATGAGAAAAAATTTAGAGAAATATGGGAAAAAAATTAAATAAATTTTATTTATTTTTTATTCTAGCAGCATAATAAGTTTTTGAGGTTTAGAATGATTCTTTCTACACAATTAACAAGTTGATGATTATCAAAAATGATGGCAGAGTTTTCAAGTATTGAATGAGGTATATAGTCGTCTTGTAGGCCTAAGGAGATAGTTCTAATTCTTCCAGCTCCTCTTTGGTTTTCTGGAGAATTTAGTTGATAAGATTCAGCTCCATAATTGTTTGTAAGTTCTTTGACTCTTTGTTCAAGTCTAAAACATCTTACTCTAAGCCCATCATTTTCTAATCTAAATTTCTCCACTAAAGTGGAAGTTTCATTAGCTATACTTTTTAAATTATCTTTTTCAAACTTTATCCTTTTTAATGATTCTATAATATCTTTAGATTGTTTATATTCCTCTTTTAAGCTTTGAATATGAGATTCTCTGAAGTTTTTTTTTAAATAAAGAAAATAAAACAAAATAAGATCAAGTCAAATTCTTAAATAGTAGCTAAACATTGTTTAAGTTTAACTTACAGAATTGATATATTATTACTCTGTTGACTTATTTGAGATCTTAAATTTGAGTTCTCCACCTCCAATTGTCTGTTTTTCTGATTCCATTTTTGGATTCCAACTAGTTTCATTTTAAAAAATATATATTTTTCATTCATTTCATAAGAACTAAACTTACCTTGACTTTCAAATAGAAGAATTTGTATATTCTCGGTACCTTCAATTTCACAAATTGATTTCCATAAACCTTGAAATGATATAATTTCTTCTAAAGCTATAATAAATTGTTTACACTTTGAAATGATTTGAAATTGCTCCTCTAAAGCCTTTTTTAAATTCAAATTTATTTGATCCTTGACATCTAACTCTTCCTGAGTATATTATTTGTCTCAAGATATATTTAGATATGCACTCCTCACATATTAATTTATCGTATATTTTATATTCAACTGTATTACTTATGTTGCAATTTGAACATTTAACTCTTCCACACAAAGTGCAGCAAACTTTATGAAACTCTTCTAAATTCATACATTCTTCACATATTTCAGTATCTTTCATTAATTCTCTACTTTCAATATTCCTATTCAAATATAAAATGCATGAAATTCTTTTTTTACTATGATCTTTTTCTTTTTTCCACTTACTCTGGTGAGTTTTCTCTAATTTCTCCTCTTTCTATTGGTCCTGGACTCCAACTCATTTCTCTTTTTTTACTTTTTTTTTTCTTTTATTTTTCTTTTGAATCTTTAATATTCAATTTTTTTTAAGTTACTGCATTTTTATGCATATTCACCCATTCCCCCCTTTATTGTCCTCTATACCGGCGTTTACCGTTATTTTTTTTTTTGTGGACAAAAAAAAATGAGCGGGAAACATCAAACGCCGGTATATAAATATTTAAAGCATTAAAAAAAAAAATATTTTGATTAGTCATTTTTGACAGGAAGAACTTTGTATATTTTTTTTTCCTCAATAGTTTTAAATTGAGGAAAATATAAATTTATATTCTAAGTACAAAGAAACTTGTACTCTGATACCATAAGATATAGTCGAAGCAATAAACATTACATTAATAAAGGAGTGAGGAGGATTTAGAAAATTACAAAATTACTACACAATTTAAGCAAGTCAGAAGGCAATAGATAACACAATGATGGAGGATAAAGGGGATTCCCAAGTGGAGGTTTTCTTTTGGACGAAGATTAAAGATCCAAGACTTCAGGCTCCTGAAGGATCCTTTATGATAGATTCAAAATCTGGAAGAGCGGAACTTTCAGAATTACTAAATACCTTATTAGAAACAGAAAACAGGATTGCTTTTGATTTTATTATAGATGAAGTGTTTTTGAGAGGTACTATTTATGATTATATGAGACAGAATGAGAAAACAAGTGAATCAAAACTTAAAATAGAGTATCTTAAAACCCTTGGAAAACCGTCAATAAAGATTTTAGATAAACAAAAGGATTGGATTAGGAGCATCACATATGGAATAGAGACAGATAATCCCATGGTAGTAGCAGGATTCTACGATGGAAGGATTAGATTTTATGATACAATTTCACATAAAAAAGATAAGAAAGTCAAATTGGACGAAGATGATAATATTAGAGACAATAAAAGTCAAACATTTGAATTTAATGTAAATGAATTATTACCAGAAGGAGATTCTACTTCTGTTTTTAGAGTCCAATCTCAACAACTAAATGATTCCGAGTTTTCCAAAGTTTGGGCCTCAACAATGAGCGGTTCTATTATAGGTTTAAGCTATTCATCAAAGAGACAAGAATGCATTTTGAAAAGTGTTAAGCTCAGAGCCAGTATTGCTCCTATAGAAGCTCTTTGTACTGTAAAAGGATGCGATTCAATAATATCAGCAGGAGATGCAAATGGTAATGTTTTAGTATTTTGTGAGGAGTCCACAGATAATGGTACTTTAAATAATATAGAGAATACAAATAACTTAAATTGTACTGCTAAGATCAAAATCCATTCTTCTAATGTTACAGATATACTATCTTTGGGAGATAATTTGATTTCCTCAAGTTTGGATGGTAATATTAAGGTGTCTAAAGTTTCATTAGGAGAAGCTGTTTGCGGGTGGAATATTAAATTTCCAACATTCTCTTTATCTACTCAAAATTCCATGGTAGGAAATGTAATTTGTACTTCTCATGATGATGGTAAAGTTCGAATTTGGGATTTAAGGGCAGGAGCAACCAGCCAAATAGACCTTAAAGCAAAAAAAGATATGGGTTTAGTGTCTTTTGATAGAAATACTCGTTTTGTCCATAGGAGCAGACTTCTTGCTCATAAGGAAGTTGTTCCACAAGCTGTTTGGAGTCCATATAGTGAATATATGATAGGGTCAGTTTCACATGACATGGATTTGAAAATCCTGGATATAAGGTCACCAAATTTACCACTTCAAGCAGCAAAAACTGACTCAAAATTACTTAGCCTCTGTTGGATGAATGAACATACCATTTATACGGGAGGTTCAACAGGAGAACTTATAGTTTGTTCATTTTAGACATTATAGTTAAGTCTTTGTTCTAAAACTTACAGTTAGAATACCAATAATATATATTTGATTGATTTCCAGATAATTCAAAATAAGAATTTCGATTTAATCTATTCCAATGTAATAGTTTTCTGCTGATTGGCATTCTTTGATTTATGATATAATTTTCCTATTAATAGCTTTTATTAGTAAAAATGAATAGGGAATAATATTTTAATAATAGAAAAGGAATGACTCGGTATTTTTTTAATTTTTTAGATACTTGTAAAACCTTTTCTTAATTTAAATAAATTCATCCAAGTCATCCTCAACCACAGCATAATCTTGGAAGTCTACTTTGTATCTCAAAATACCACCAAAACCACCAAATCCTTTTTGGAATTGATTTCCTTCTTGAGACTTATTTGTAACAAATTCCAATTGAGCTCCGTAATTTTGATATGTATTTACAAGCCATTCAGTCAAAGGAAGTATTTCAATAACATCAAGTTCTGCTCCAGTTTCTGGATCCTTGAATTTGGATTCATCATGCTGTTCAGTTGGGCTATTTAAGAATACTTTTTCTTCGCCAGTAGATGGGTTCTTAACAACCATCCTTTTAGTTTCTAAGTTTTCCCATACAATCAACAATTCAATTGCACCCATTTCTAAAGCTTGAAGGGTTTCATTAATTCCGTAAACATACTTTCCAGTATCCTGTGCAACTTCATCAAAGAATTTAGTGATAAGTTTCTTCTCCTGAACAAATTTAACATTTTGGAGTGCATCAGAAGATAGCTCAATGGCTTGATTAAAACCATTATCACCTCCATATGAAACATCAACAATCTTTAGGATCTTGCTTGCTAGTCTTTGATCAAAAATATCACTTTGAGCTAGCTCATTTTTAAAATCAGCACTTCCTGCTAATATCAAAGCCGCAACATTAACTTGGTCGTTAGTAATAAACATAGTAGTTGCAGTTTCAGCAACTTTTCTCAAATAATTGTGACGCTTTTCCATTCTCAGACGAGCAAAACGTAAAGCTGATTGACCACCACGACCGTGCTTTTTTGGTAAATCCACATTAAATCTAAGCAAGACTTCTCTCGAACTACCTTGTACAACACCATACAAGGCACCATTACCATCAACAATAATAAATCCAAATTTATCATCAGTCTCCAGTAACTCTTTAAGAGCGTCAACATGGAACTTATTATCACATAAATAAAGAGACGTATTAATAGGTTTAAATGGCTCAAAGTCAATATTTACTTTCTTTTCCTTCCCATCTTCAGTAATTAAAGTTCCACAATAAACTACTAATCCATTTTGAGGAGTTCTATTATATAATTTTAGACGTTGTTGAGTACTTGTAATTGCTGATAAAACTGAAAGTCTATTTACTCTACTCTTAATATTAGAAGCTGTACCATACTCATCGGCAAGCATTTTTGAAATTCTGGATATTTCATCCTTTGGTTTAATAACCAAAGAAATCATAGAAGTACCATTTCCTCTAGCAGCTTCCAGTGTCGCTATTAGTCTTCTGACTTTCCACTGTTTAACGTTTGTATCGTTATCACTCATTTCTTGTCTTCAATTTAATACTTTTCTATCTTGTTTCCTTTGGTAATATTTTCACCTCTATTTCATAATATTCTTAATATTTTCTCAAAATTACAATTGGAAAATACTAGTTGAGTAAATTCTCGGAACTTTTTGGTATTTTTTCAAAACCAATAAATTACTCTTTATTTCAAACTTTTTGACAAAAAAGCAACGCTTGGCGCGTAGTCTCTCTTAATTATTACCTCCATTGCTCAGCCATTAACTTTTTCTTTAGGAAAATTAAAAAAAATTTAAGAACTGAAAAATTTCATCTGCCAATTCTCAAATCCATCAAATTAAAGCATTACATTTGTTTGCATGCAATAAAAGTTGTTCTTGCATGTGCTTGTCCACATGCTGACACGTGTACTATGTTTTCTTATACCGGCATTTGCATGCACGCACTTGTGTATGAAGAAAAAAAATTATGACACGTATCAAAATAATTTACTAAAAATAAAAATTAAAGTGTGAATAGTTTGTGTTTTAGATTTAATTTGGTTATTTTTTTCCTTTAAAAATTATATAATCAATTATTTTAAGAGTTTTATAATTGATTGAGATATGTAGAAAAAAGAGAGATTGTGTAAAAAAGGAAATAAAGACATTAGAAGAATATAAAAGGGATGATGGCCAGCTCAAAATTATCAATAAGGTAAAATAATTTACAGAATAAAAGTCAATATATTTCAATAAATAGTAAAATATAAATAAAATAAATTTTTTTTTTTCAAAATAGCATAATATATTTTTTATGCCTTTTAAGAGGAAGAACTTTATATGGAGTGTGGGGGGAAGATCAAAAAATATGCTCTGAAAAAAAGAAAAAATTGAATTGAGAAAAAATTATTATAAAACCAGTCAAATAAATAAAAAAATACATGAAATACATATAATTCCAGAATAATATTAGTAATTAGAAACTTTTTAAGTCAGACTATTGACACAGATATATGATGATCATACAGCAATTGGCTATATGTGAAAACTATTAGAGTAAACTTAATATTAATTTCATTTTAAGGACTCTATGAAAATCCAAAATGAGTTGTGGGAATAAGTACTTTTGGAATTTGGAAGGGCATGATCCTGCATTAGCTTTATTGGATTTATTTGAAAATGGTAAAAAATATAATTCTTTGGAAACATTAGTGGATTTCTTATCAAAAAATATTGTTCTGCTTGAAAACATGAAAAACAACTCAAATTCTAAGAAGGAAGGCTTATTCAATTTCTTATTTTTGTTTCAAAAGCTTAATGGAAGACCGGCAGAAAATGAGAATCCAGAGCCCGTACCATTACTCTCTTTAGATTTGAAGCTTGCAGATACAATACTTGTGCAGAAAGCTCTATTAAGGGATCTAGTATTTCTACTAGGCAACAGAGAGTTTGATGTATTTAGGAGACTATATAGTCTTTTAATCAAATTTGCTCCTTTAGATTTGAAGGATCTAATCAGCATTGAAAAGAATCATGGTTCAATGATATGTATTTATTTCACAATTTATTTTTCCATATTGTTGAATATATTTGGATACGAGAATATTGGGGAATTTAGAAAAGGAGAGGAAATTGAGGAGCTAAAATTAAATTGGATTAATAAATTTGTTTCTCAAATAAATGATTTACTGGATTACTTTATTGATAAGAAAACCAATCTTTTGAGAATTACAGATATTAACAATGACTGCTTAATACTAATCTTTGCATTAATCCTATATTTGATAATTTCTATTATCGATATAGGAAATGATAAGATTACTGAATTTAAATTAGCAATCATAAAATTAATAAAGATTCAGCTAAGTAATTTAATGTTCAATTATTGGTATTTGAAGATTCTATTGATTATTATTGAAAGAATTGGCATGGATTTGACAGTTTCTGAATTAGTATTGGTTGTTCTTCAATATCAAAAATTCATTGGTGAACAATCTATTAAGATAGAAAATAATAATAGTTTCGACAAATCAATGAATAAATTGGGAGTA
>NW_667121.1:0-8120 GCF_000006425.1 Cryptosporidium hominis TU502
CTCTCTCTTGAAATGGATAATACTATTTCGTCTCCAAAAGATGAAATTTATGAATCCAGTAGCAATTTCAAGAATTGCTTAAAAACTTTTCATACTAATCTCACTTTACTGGTTCAACTTAAACAAGGATATCTCCAGTATGATCCACTTCTTCATTTCCAAATCAATCTCTTCGAATCACTCCTGGAGCAGTTCACACTACATATTAAGTTTTTAGATTAGTGTAAATCTCTAATAATTCTTATTATAACTCGTTTCCCGCCTATTTTCTGTCCCATGCATGCATGCATGCAAAACAAAGAAACTATGCAATTTAGAAAATAATTAATTCTATTATAAACACTAATTACTATTATTATTTATTCATTTATTATTATTATTATTAGAATTGCAGGAAGGTAAAAAGTCGTATTAGTTTTATTAATGGCAACAGTACAGTCATAGAGCACTCGTACCAAAATATTGGATTATTTCATATTCATATTGAAAACTGTATCCACTTTGGAGGCGGCATCAAGCAGCTCATGAACCTGATTCTCAAGGCTTAGTTGCCTAATTTGAGATGAGCGAAGGTAGGAATCACAAATATCTCTTAACTCTTGCCAGAATTCTCTATATGATTCAACCCTTTCGTCAAACCTTGTTCTTAATACGGGATTTCCTGTAAACCCTAAAAGTCTTTCAGCATGTTGCCTTAGCTGTAAAATCTTCTCTATCATAATATTCATATTACCCCAAAAAGCTACGCATCTTCCTAGTATACTCTCAATCATTCTAAGTTGAGCCAAAACTCTTACCAATATGTAAGAAATCTTTAGCTGATTCTCACTCCTCCTCTTTATAACACTTTGTTCATAAATTGTAGATGAATTTGAGCCTGGAATTGCGTATCCACCTTTTTCTGTGAAAGAATCAAATCCACTAGACATTGATCCCATCATTGATTCTTCTAATCTATTTTCCACACCATTCTTACACTCTTCTGGTTGTCATTGGAGAATCTATTTTTTCTGTAGAATTTATTTTCTTTGCTCCAGATTTAGATGAGAATTCTGAAACATTGCTATTAGTATGAACTCTGTCAATTTTATACATATTAACATTCGCCATATCTTCAACAGAACCACCCCCAGAAGAACCTCCTCCTCCTCCTCCACCTTCATAATCTCTTCCCAAGCTATTAAGTTTTTCTGGTGTTATTTCAAAATTTGATAAGATTGGAAGATCAAAATCCACTCCTTCCTGCAGTAGGGATTCAACTCCTGTTGGAGGAACATTACATATACTAGCAGGAAGAAACAAGAAATCTAAAAGTAAGTCTCTTGTACTTGCCAAAGAAGTAGTAATATATGATGAATTTTGATTAAATTGAGACTTTCCATGAACCTGTATTGATAAATCTGATGATAAATTATTACTGTTAAATTCCTCAGCCGGTACCCCCCCCATAGTAGCAACCTTCCCTTCTCCACCTATATCTGTAATCTTTGAACTTGGATCTTCATTCTCTAAATTATCAAATAAAGCATTAATCTCTGAATTTAAGAATATATCTGTAATCTTTCTTATTACTCTATCCCTTGCTGAATTATAACCAATAAATATACTTGGATCAAATTCACTTTTAATTCCATTACCAATACCGTTTGAATTACTCATAAAATTTGATCCGGATCTTGAAAAACCCACACTTTCATTTGTGTTAAAGCCATTTGAACTTATATCCATTGAAGAAGAATCAAAATCACTCCTTGCTCGAGAATCATATAATCCTTCTTTATTTCTATCCAAATTTATTGAAGAACTACCACCTCCTGTTAAAGATGATGATTGATCTCTTACTTCAGTTTCGTATGTTTCCTTATTGGCTTCATATGGAATAGCATTAACACTTGTCTCTGTAATTCTTTTAATATCTCTCACAGATTCCACAAAATTGGATAATTCAAATAAAAAATTGTTGTAAGAGCTTTGAATATCTTCAACATCATTTTGTGTTACATCTACTAAACTTTTGACATGCGATAACAACTCAATTGCAAGCTTTGGCTCATTTGTGTTAACTGCTAATAAAAAATCAGGAAGTTCATCCAATACAGATTCACAAGTTTGTTTAAACTTCCCAATTGCTATATAAGATCTTTGTTGTAGTATTCTCCACTTGTGAATATGTTGCTGAATGACTCTACAAATTGCTGAATTATGTCTAAAAGCAATATAAATTCCATGTAGTTTATATGCAACACTTAATTGAAGATCTAACAAGCTATTAATGTCCATAATTGATGATGTTTTCGATGAGTTGATAGATTTATTTTGAATTGAAAAACCTTTACCATTCTCAGCTGTCTCAATCATCTTTATAGTCTCTTTTTTAGTAATAGCTTTGCTAAAAGTTGTATTATTAGCATCTTCCATTGATTTAAATAGTACAATTTCATGTCTTTCGGGAAGAGGAGAGTCAATATTATCTTGTATATCTGCCATATTTGGTTCATTTTCACACTTAATTTTCATCCAAGGATCATTTTTTAACTCAGAAAGAGTCATCCTCTGACTTGGATCAACTGTTAACAGTCTCCTAATCAATTGCTTAGCTTGCTCACTCACCCTCTTAAATCGAGGATATCTGAAATGATAATTTCCTTCTCTAATTAAACGATCTAAATTGCCTTTTCTTTCATCAAATGGAAAAGCTCCACCAAGCATTACATAAAATAAGACCCCTAAAGACCATAAATCAGCCTCAGTACCATAAGATTCTCCACTATTAGAAGCGCTTAACACCTCAGGAGCCCAATATTGTGGTGTACCAACCAAAGTTCTTGCTTGTGTATATCCTTGCCTTAAAAACTTTGCAACTCCAAAATCTGCTACTTTAATTACAAAATACTCCCCAGGATATGACTTTTCAATCAAAATGTTCTCAGGTTTCAAATCACGGTGAATTATCTCCTTTTGATGCATATATATCAAAGCTACAACAACTTGTTTTAATATAAATCTTGCACTTGATTCTGAGAGTGAACCATGTTCTACAATCTTGTAAAAAAGCTCTCCCCCTTCAACTAAATCCATAACCAAGTAAAATGTATCACCAGAATCAGAAAAATCAACCAAACTTACAATATTTGGATGTCTTAATTTGTGCAATATCATTGCTTCTTCTAATAGCCTGTTCTTTTTATCCATAAAATCTGGAGTCAAATATATCGACTTCATATCAATAATTTTCACAGCAAAATATTCCTCATCAATAGGTACCATTATTCCATCTTCTCTAACTCTTCCCACAGATTTACATCTGAAAACCACCGAAGCGCTTCCTGCTCCAAGTCGATCACATATTTTATACCCTATCCCAGACTGACCAAAAAATGTGGAAGGTAAACCATTCTGCTGTTGGCTCGAGTCTATCATATATCTCTAAAGTTCTTCTATTTTATTCACTATTTACCTTATGAAATCAGCTTATGTATTATTTCAAATCCTTCCCCCCTTGTCTACTTAATATTGACTAGGTATTCCTTCACTATTTAATACCTTATTTTTGTTAATTAGATTCCAATTTATATAGTAGATACCTTTATTTCAATTATTTTAATCCAATAAATGCAATATTAAATAATAATAACAATTACTTGCTCTTATCTCTGACTCTTTTTTTTTCTTAATACATCCTTAATTAACTCGTAGTGTTTCTCGGCGCCAACTTGGCGCCAAGTGATCTTGAAATTCGGTACCTTTATAAATTTATTAATATTTTCCTTAAAAGAAAAATGGAGGCTTCAAATTGTGGGGAAAATAATATCCAAAAATACTCTAAGTATTGATTTACTTAATTCCCTGTTGGATAAACTGTACAAGGTCATATCCTTTAGTCGTAATGTGATTATGAGCTGAGTGAATCTTCTTTGAGAATATATTTGATGCCTGTTGTTGCGAAAAGTTTAGTAGTAATCTCTCCTTAAGTTTCTTGATTGTTTCACCACGAAAACATGGAATACCACTATTTATCAACATCTGTGTTAAAGATAGCAATAAATCTGCATGTTCTCTTACAGCTAAAAAGCCAGACAAACAAAGATCATCAAATAAGTCCACCTGATCATCCATGAAATCTAACATCTCCTGAGTTACCTTAAAAGCTGCTCTTTCAAAATGTAAATTATTTCCTGGAGAAATATCAAAAATAAATCCATAGTCAATGTGTATTATATGCCCATTCTTTGTTATTAAAATATTTCCATTATGTCTATCTTTGATCTGCAAGACATAACAAGCTATAGAATATCCTGCCAAACTTGAGATAAAATTGTATCTAGCTTGTTCATAACTAACGTTGTTATCATTTTCTAATTTTTTAATATGACTATTCTTACCACCAAAAGTAGATTCATAATAGGCTTTGAGTCCACCTTCAGAATGAAGTTCATGAATCTCATGTAGAGAAATGCTGTCCTCAATGAACTCAATTATCCCTCCATATATTACTGAATTATTAATATCCTTGAACATCATCGGTAGAATTCTATATGGGTATAGCCATACAGGAATATTATACAATTCAAAAATCTTTTGAAAAACATGTATGTATTGCATAGTTATTACATCCTGACGGCAATCATCATTACATTTCACAATCAAATTAATGGTCATTTCATAGTCTTGTTCAGGTTCTATTTTTGAAATATCTACTAATGTGTCTTGGTTATCTGAATTATGATCTGTTAGTTGTAGTGAAAGTAAATATGGAATATTCTTAGCACTTTGAAGTATTTTAAGCTTGTTAATCTTCTTTATTGATAAAAGTTTTGTTTTGTTTTCGGACGATTTTAACATGTTTGTATTCAAAAATGGAACATTTTTGTATTCCTTCCTCTGTATCACGTTTTCAATCTTTGCTAATAAATCTTGAGCAATTTCTGACTTTAATTGTGCAATCTCTTTTGAATTTAATCTTCCTATTAAAGCTGAAGGGTTATCATCTTCTTCTATAGGTAAACCTAATCCTCCTTCTTTTCTATTCCTATACTTTGCCATCTCACCAAGCTGACAAAGTATATAAAAGAAGGAAAACTGAACATTTGCCAAAGAATGTTTTTTATTTTCAAATTGTAATATATTTAGACTAGATCTATTCAAGTTTTCTGAAGTCTCTGAAATAGTATCAAAACATTTATTAATCAAGGAAGAGACACTTGACATTCTCAAGTTCAATCCCTCCATACTATCCTGAACTGTTCTTAGACGATTTATAACACCTTTTCCATGAATTTCTGAACTATTTCTTTTTTCATATTTCCCATTCATATTTTGATCTTCATTCCTTTCAATATTTTCCTCAGAACTTTTCATGCTTTTGCAAGTTAATAAAAAGTCACACTCTTTAAATAAACTTTTTTGAAATATATTCATTATTGGTGAATTAGGATTGTTGGTGTATATACACAATATTTGAGAGAACCTTGTGCTTTTTAATGCCATATCTAACAAGCCAGTTAGTACCAACTGGTTATTTCTTTTGTTACTTTTAATAATTTCCATATATTGTAGTAACAATAACTCCCATTCAGATTCTTGAGATAATAATAACGACCTAACACAACTCCAAACAATTAAAGTGCTTGTATATAGACTATGATGGAAATAATTGTGAAAATGATGTGAATTTGACATGAACTTCTTTTTTTCTGATGAAAATTGATTACTTAATAAGTAAATTACCACTGGAAATGGAAGTGAATGGCCAATATAATGTAAATAATCGTGGAACTGTAATACTAATTGATGATTTCCCTGAGTGTATCTGCAATTCATCACTAATCCTTTAATCTCAGTATTATGAGAATTAATCTTATTCAAATAACCTTGCTCACTACTTGCATTATACCAGAAATATTTACCACTCATTCTATCATGATAATATTGTGGATGGTAATGATACAACAAGAATGAAAATGTATTTTCCAACTCAATGTTATTAAAAACGCGGATTAAATCATTCTTTGGTGAAGAAATTCCGATATAATTGTTTTTAACCAAAATAGAATAGTGAATTAGATGATCCATTAAAAATGGAACAATCCAAGTGCTACTAGTCTTCATCATATGTCTATATATCCTAGCTGGATACCTCTTCCATAAAGATAATAATAACCAGACTTCAAAGAATCCCACTTTTTTTGAGCTATATATTGAAAATATCAATGCTGAGATGTATTTTTCAATTAAAATCATCGTATTTCCATTAATAAAATATTCCCAAATATACTCTAAAACAATATATTGATTATAAGGTATTAGTCTGTTATCATATATTTCAACTGAAGATTCTAAATGTACATTATTGAAATTGTTCATCATTTTTTGCCAATTCTTCGTTTCATATAGATTTACGCATAAATTGTCCAAATAAGTTGTAAGTTGTGTAGAAGATTGTAATAATCTCGTATAAATATCTTTATAAGTTGGGTAACTTTCATAAAATGACCATAAATACGGCAATATTCGGCATGAAAGGAAGTATGAGGTGCTTATCATCGACCTTCCTCCATTAATGTACGCATCTCTTTGATTAGATTTATTATTAAATTTGTATATCCTTATCTGTGGAATATCCAAATCATTGTGATTGGTCTTTAAAATTGTTGGATGTTTCTTCTTATAACACTCTAAAGGTACTTCTTTTGATATTTCTACTGTTATCGATTTCTGAATCAAGCAAACCAATAAAATCTTCAAGTGTAAGTCTGAAGAGTTTATTTGAGATGTTTTTTCCTTATTTTCATCTTTTACCTGTAAATATGCTGACGATAAACAAGTCATTAATTCTACCTGTCTTAATATCTTTAATAAATTAATATGCTGGAAATAGCCATGATGAATAAACCAGTCAGAACTTTCAATAAGAAAAACTAGTAAAATATAAAGCTGATAATACGATAAAGATTCCCTTTCAAGAATTTTAATGTAACTCTTATAAATTGACTCTGGATCCATTGAGGAAATTATTGACCAAATAATACATACAAACTTTGTATAGTGTTCCAAGACATAATCATCAGTCAGTGAACTTTTAAACCTATCAAATTGATCATTTCCTTGGCTGAACTTGTATGAAGATGTATGATTCCCACCTTCATCATTAGATATTCCAAAAAGTCCATTTAGTATTTTCTCAGCAAATAAATCAGATAACGATTTATAGGACTCATAATTATTATCCACAATCATCCATGTACATAAGTATATCATCCTGATTATTAGTTGAGAATAGAATTTATAGTTGAATCTTTCCACAATCACCTCCTCTGTTGGATTAGAATAATTAACATTCTTTAATAGCTCATTCTTTAAGTTCATACTTGCCATGAACTTTTCGTCTTCAAATTTGACACCAAATATTGTAGAAAAGTTTGAAATCTGATCGATTAAGCTTCTTTCTCCACTATCAGAACTTTTATTTTCAAATAGAAAGTAAAAGTAGCATTTGCTAATTTCACCACAGTATCCATGAATAACTTTAAATAATCATCATCATTGATCAGTTGATCAAATAGTGGGTTTAATCGGTTAATAATAGAATATACATCTTCTGAATCTGTAATCATTAATGATGAGTGTCTTTTCTTATTTAGAAATGTCCTGGGAGAAGATGGGGTGATAGATAATGAAGGACTCTGCCACCCTTTTTGAATATTATTTATTGTGTAATAGAGATCAATAGAATAGCAACCAAAAAATACCTCATTTTTATTTAGAGATGAAGTCTAGTCCCCATCTAAATCACAATTTGAGTATGAAAAAATATTTGTCAATTTTTGTTGAATAACTTCAAAGTCTTCTTCGGAAATGACTCCTGTCATCCCACGTACTCTGAAAAGAGCATAACCTTACTCACAAATTCCTTCTCTGACTGAAAAAGTGCTTAACAAGCTTTGAATAAACTGAAAAAGGCTCTGTTCCATGATATAAATATCAAGCTCGAAAGTGAGTGAAAATACTCGAATTTCAATACTGTAACTTCATTTTTGTGTGAAGAATTTTATACACTTGTATTTATAGGCTCCGGGCTACTCGGATAGAAGAATTAGCCTGGTTATAATTGTTTTGCTACT
>NW_667124.1:0-8141 GCF_000006425.1 Cryptosporidium hominis TU502
TTGAAGAAGACGATGAAAGTGAATTTAAATTCAAAAGCTCATCATCAACATTTACAGGAACTAATTTTGATCTTAAAAACTCGATTTGTGTTTGAATAGAAGAACTAACATTTTGATCATTAACATAGTCAATACCATTATTTATATTACTCATATCATCATTTTTAATACAATTATCAGAATTGTTATTATTTGAAGATAACAAGATCCAAGAATATGATGTTTTATTATTCAACTCATTGTTATTACAAACAATATCAGTATTATTATTATCATTATTACAATGATTATCATAATTATATATACTAGTGGATTCATTCTCAATATTCATCTCAACATCTTTTTTATTAATATCACAATCTTCCAACTTAACATCACCATTATCTAATTCTAAATTTGCAGAATTAACACCTTGCTCATCCAACTTTTTGTTAATATCGTCAGAATTTTGGTTTAAATTATTACCAGCATTATTAGACTCTTTATGTGAAAGGTACATTGCATAAAGCTCATCTTGTCTATAAGGTGTAAATCTAATCATGGGGAGTTCAATGGAGTATGATAATTCATGATTATTCTCAAGAATATTTGTAGGAATTTGAATACTATGGTTCTCAGAATGAATTAAAGAATGTATACAAGATTGATCAGATCTACGTAATTCAAGTTCTTTATTCCAAATATAATGAGCAAATGTATTTTCTTTTGGCTCTCTAACAAACATAATGGTATTATTTTCATTAGTTGCTAATTCAGTAAATAGTTCTCTGGAATAACCATAATCCATAGATTCAGGAAAAGCAAATATAACTTTTGGTACTTTTGATAAATTTTCACTTCTTATATTCTTAAGATTTGTTTCAAGCATAATATTCTTTAAATCATGGAATGGATTAAATCTTGAGTCACAAAATTCTGATCTTATTTCTAAACTCATCCATTCAATCAAAGTTTTAACAGATAATAAAAATGATTTAATTAATGGTGAAGTAACAAAAATTGGATATAAAATCTTTCCTTTATTCCAAATAGCATCCAAATAACATAATATTTCCAGCAACAAACTATCCAATTCCATTGGTATTAATATTGTACCTGTTTTATTCTTTTTAATACAATCTAAAATAGTATTCACAAATTTCTTAATAGAAATTAAACGATTATTGCATTTCTTGAAATCATTACCAAAATCTGAGCTCATTGAAAAAGATAAATTATTTGGTATTTTTAATATATTACTAGTATTAACTCCAAGCATTAATAAATCTGGTTTATTCAATCTACCCAAATCTGATGGAGTAACATGCCAATATGGATGAGAAGCTACCTCACTTACATAAACGAATTCCCAACTATCAGAACTTGAATTAATTGTCATACTCCAAATAGTAGAACCAAGTTCAAAACCACTTGGTAATGCTTTTAAATTAATACTTGTTAAAGAAGAATTATCATCATTCATATTATTATCATTATGTAAAAGTTGAATATTAAATGATTGATAATATCTTAACCTACAAACATTTTCGCCAAGGATTCCTTCAATATCTTCATTTGTGAAGGGTAATTGTTTGAATCCTTTATTATCTTCTTTATCACAAGTATATTGTAATCCTCTTTCTTGATCTCTAATACTCATACTTTGTATAATATCACACAATATATTATTTCCAAATCTAAATATTGGCTCAGTACAAATTACAGGAATTTTACATGATATCCCTTTTTCTGTTAATAATTTATGTAAAATTGGTAAACCACCAATAAATGTTTTTGGAAAATTTGTTAGTAATATTAAATGTGGTAATTCCAAATCTAATAAAGCTGATCTATCAAATTTCGACTCATTTTCTATACCAAAATCAAACCAAATTAGACAATTATTAATACGTAGGGCGTTACCTTTAATTACGCCACTACATATTGGTTTTAAAGATATATTTATCATAAGATAAAAAATAATAAATACTCAATAAAAATTGGTCATAAGTAATAATTATAAATAATAATTATTACTAAAATATATTTAAACAAATATATATGTATATATTTGTAATAAATAAATAATAATTGATTTAAAATATCGATACCTTTTTACCTTTAATTATTATTTATCTAAAATATCAATAGTTACTGATCTTTTAAATCAACAATCTTTAACTTGGTAAATTACTTGGATTGCTTCTTTTATTTTATTGAAATATACAAATAATAACTAAATAGTAATGAAAGTAATATTTGAATATTTATTTACTATTTTAATATTTTCTTTTTACATGATCACAATTAAATTAATTAAAATTCGACTATAGCCCGCCTTTTCATTATTACTTTCTGTCAAAATTATATTTTATTTAAAAAAGTGTGTAATAATGTGCAATTTTTGAATAATAAATATATTATTATAAAAACTATAAATAATCAATTTTTGCCTAATTTTTTGAAAAGATNNATANGTGTATATTATAGATTACAATTTTTCAAGTGAATAAGGCTATTTCTAAATTTAAACTATATGATAAATTATTTATATTCAAAATATTTTTAATTTTAGAAATAATTTATATATATAAATATATAATTTTTTACCGCTGACATTTTGTTAAAGTTCCAAGTTACCGCCATTTGCAAATATATTACCGCCGAAATTAGCGTCAAAATACCAATGAATGCTACCCCCCTCCACTTTCCCTAAAAAAGTCTTCACAAAAAAGACACAATAATAGGTACCGTCACGCATACGTCTTCAAAATTTGTTAATATTTAATTAAAAGTAGGTTAAATAATGTCTCAGAAATTTTGTGAAAAATAAATAATGGTAATAAAAGTAATATAAATATTTAATTAATTAGTAAATTTTGTACAAGTAATAATTGTCATCATAAAATAAAATTTTTGTATAATAAAAAATGGCGCCCAAAAATTGTCTCAAAATAAATATTAGAACAAATTCAAATTAGCATTAAACTGATAATATTAATAATAATAATAATAAATTTAATGTTAGTTTCAGCGCTAATCATTTCTTTAATTAATAAAACAATATTAATAATCTTGTAATAACTAGAATAATTTCTTTGGAGATTAGATTAAAATAATCCCAAAAAATTAAGATTATCCTAATTAAATCAAAAACTTATTTCCAGCTTCATTAATATAGTTTATATTTAGAAAAGATGAAGAGAGGAAGAGGTGCTGCAGGTGGTGCTAAGATGAGAATTACCCTCGGTTTGAATGTTGGTGCTCTTATAAATTGTTGTGATAATAGTGGTGGTAAAAACTTATACATCATAGCAGTTAAAGGTACCGGATCATGCTTAAACCGTCTACCATCAGCATCTATTGGTGATATGGTGTTGGCAACTGTTAAGAAGGGTAAACCAGAATTGAGAAAGAAGGTATGGCCAGCTGTTATTGTACGTCAACGTAAAGCTTTTAGAAGACCTGAGGGTACCTTCCTTTACTTTGAGGATAATGCAGGTGTAATTGTTAATCCAAAGGGAGAAATGAAAGGTTCTGCTATTACTGGTCCAGTTGGTAAGGAATGCGCAGAATTGTGGCCAAAGGTCTCTGCTGCTGCTCCTTCTATTGTTTAAATTCAAATCAACAAGTTATTATGATTCTTCTATGGTCTCTGCTTCTTTAATTTATGAGAAATAGAGTCCCTATATTACTAATATATTGACAAAGTCTAATATGTGATATAATTTCTTATTATTTTCATCTTAGATTTAATTGAAGTATATATTCATTCAATATATTAAATATAGTTCAAATATTTAATAGCCATAGAATTATTAGACTAAGCAGCTATAACCATTCTTTTATTTTCACATTTTTTTAATATGTTAATTTGTTTCGATACTTTAAAACTGATTTTCTCAGAAGATAAAAAAGAAAATGATTTGTTTGCCACTAATTCTGTTGAATAGATGTTTTATATTTTAGATTCAAAATAATATGAAAATAAAAGTAAAATTGTCTCTAAAAAAAATAAATAGAATGAATTAAAATAAAAGATATTTTAAAAGTCTACTTGTTTTAACTACAATCCTCTATCTATATAAAGATCCTTATTTGATATAAAAATATGATTTAAATACCATTTTGCTTTAAAAGGTCTAAAGCAAGTTGAATCATTGATTCAATTGATTCAGATCCTGTCTTTGAAGATCCAACAGATCTTAAGTCTGTTCCTCCACATTTACCATTACATAACTCAATTGTAGATTTAAGCCAGTTAGATGAAGATAATTTATCAGATTTAGATTTTGGCATAATAGAAATAACAGAAACTCCATTATCATTAAATTCTCCTGATGTAAAAAGCATAATGGGAGCTTCAGGGTATTTCTTTGAAATATCTTGTCCGATAACATCCATAGACTTAGAATCTCCTTGAATTTGTTTAATGTTCAAAATTAAAGCTGGAAATTCATTATTTGAAGATAACTGTTGAGAATATTCTTGTCCAATTTTTGTTGCCAATTCTTTAGCCATATTTAATCTTTCTTTTTGTTTCTTTTTAGCATCTGCAATAACTCTCTTATAATGTTCTTCAATAATTTGAGATAATTGTCTTCTATATAATAAAGGTAATAATTTAGTTTCATCTAATTTGGATTTGAAAGAATTTAATAAAGTCTCAAGTTCTTTGCCATTTAATTCTTCAAGTTTTTTAAATTCTTGTTTAAGCCTTTTAGCATTTTCAATAGCAATTTCAGATTGATTATCAGTAACTGCTACAATTCTTCTAATACCTTTTGCAATACCTTCTTCACTTATAATAGAAAATGAAATAATTTCACTAGTATTTTCAACATGGGTACCTCCACAAAATTCAATAGATACTTTTTCTTGATCATTATTATCTGTTTGAGAATTAATTAAAGAATCCACAGATTTACTTACAGATAATACACGTACAGGATCTGGATAAGTTTCACCAAAGATTGCTCTAATGTTGGGTATTTGCTTAGCTATAGATAATTCAACAGTCTGACAATAAACTGTTTGTTTTTCTTGAATAATTTGACTAACCATTTTTTCAATTTCCTCAATTTGATCCAAAGTTAACGGCTTTTGAGATGAGAAATCAAATCTCAATCTATTAGGATCAACAACAGAACCTCTTTGATCGCATGTGCTACCAAGTATTTGTCTTAATGCAAAATTTAAGATATGAGTACCAGTATGATTCTTTTTAATAAGATTTCTTCTAGAATAATCAACAGACATTAAGGATTTTAATTCTGGACTAATTTCAATTTTTCCTTGCAATAATATACCAATATGTAATACATAATTTCCAAATTTTTTACAATCAATTACTTGGAATTTACTGGTTTCATCATTGTTATTGTATTGAAAATCAATAAAACCAGTATCAGCAACTTGTCCTCCAGATTCTGAATAAAATGTGGTTTTATCAAAAATTAATCCAATAACTTTACCTTGTATTTCAGTAGCGTCTATTAATTGATTTCCATCAAAAATAGCAATCAAATTAGAGTAAAAGTCTTTAATTTGAGTTTGATATTTGTATTGATCATCAGTTTCTTTTAATCCAAATTCTACAATTAAGTTATTTTGAATATCAGGTTTGAGAATTAAATCGTCAAATGACTTATTATTTTTACCTTCTGAGGCTAAATGATGGTTTTCCATACATAATTGAAATCCCTGACGGTCAAAATCAAAGCCTTGTTCATTAGCCATTAATTCTGTTAAGTCCATTGGGAATCCATATGTAGAATATAATTGGAAAGCTTCACTAGCTGGGAATAGTTTTTTATTCTGGTCTTGTTGATTGTTTTGAGAAGACTTTAACTTATTAATAACCTTGTTAAATCTTTCAGTTCCTTTAAACAATGTTTTAGAGAACTGTTTTTCTTCATCTAAAATAACTTCTTTAATAATTTGAATATTTTCTGGTATCTCTTTATAATAATTACCCATAATATTTGAAACACTGTCAACTAATTTATAAAACCAAGGCTCTCCATTAGATCCAGCCTTTAAATACTGAGATCCATACCTAATAGCTCTTCTTAGAATTCTTCTTAAAACATATCCTCTTCCTTCATTACTTGGAATACAACCGTCTGCAATTGCAATAGTTAAAGTTCTAATATGGTCAGAAATAACTCTGTATGACATATCAATCATTTCAGGATCATCAATATCACCAACTTTTCCAGAATAACGTGGAATTTGTACTCCAGATGAGGAAATTACTTGATAAATTTGATCAAAAATGGGTTTAAACAAATCAATATCATAATTACTTGTTTTATTTTGTAGGATTGAAACCAATCTTTCTAATCCCATACCAGTATCTACACATTTTTTAGGTAAAGGTGTTAATGTACTATCAACTTCTCTATAATATTGCATAAATACAAGATTCCATATTTCAATAACGTCGGGATCATCCTTATTAACTAATGATGATGCATCTCTTCCTCCAATTCGATCATAATGTATTTCAGAACATGGGCCACATGGACCGGTATCAGCCATTTCCCAGAAGTTTTCTTTGCTACCGCAAGATAGAATTCTATCTTCTGGCAAGTATTTCAACCATATTTTTTTAGCCTCTTCATCAGGTGGGCATGATGGTAATTTAGGATCTCCTCCAAAATAAGTTGCATATAATCTATCTTTTGGAATTCCATATACTTGAGTCAAAAGTTTAAATGCCCATTCAATTGCTTCTTCTTTAAAATAATCTCCAAATGACCATGATCCTAACATTTCAAAGAATGTATGATGATATACATCTTTACCTACATCATCTAAATCGTTATGTTTTCCACCAGCTCTAATACATTTTTGAGAATTTGCAACTCTAACCAATTTGCTTAGTTCAGAATTTGGTTCAACAGTTCCTAAGAATATGGACTTAAATTGATTCATTCCAGCATTAATAAACAATATTGTTGGATCATTCAAAGGAATTACCGGTGAAGATCTGTAGAATGTATGATCCAATCCCTCAAAGTATTTCACGAATTGTCTTCGAACCTCATCTCCTGTCCATATTTTATTTGTTTCTGAACTCATTTTTTTTTAATCCTTACAGGTTATTACTTGTTCTATTTACAGATCAAGAAATTCCAATCTTCAAAAATTGGTGACCGTATAGTATTTCCAATCAAACTATTACTTAAAGCGATTATCAGCTTCCCTTATTAAATATAATAGAATTTTGAAACTCTTTAACTCAGAAAAGTTTTTTAGAATACTTTTGGTCTATTTATATTATTGATTGTATTTTCCGCTTCCTGTCCACCCTCTTGATTCGTTTAAAAAAAATTTATTACATTAATTATTGATATTCCAATATTTATTTATACTTCAATTATTTATATTATATTGTTCGGTACCCCATTTTACTATTTCTTGTGGTAAATTGTGACAATTGTTTGGGCGGGAACAGAGATGTTGATCTTAGTGTAATTCAGCATGCTGAGGAATAATCAGTAGGCTGACAATTTAAACATGTAATAAGAAAATGTGAATTAGTTTATGATTTTCATTAAATTATTTGTTTTCCCATGCATAGAGTAGAAGAATAATGAATATGTGAATTTAATGTTATATTTATATAAGAAATATAGTAATAAAATTAGCTTTTCACCATTTCGGGTTTTTCATCAACAATATACTTCATTTTTTCGAGAAAAACTTGAATATCTAGAGGGATACCATGATGATATGAAGAAAGTAAGGAAACGAATGGAAGCTTTCTTAAATTTCTTCCAGAAAAACCTTCAGAAACTTTTGATATATATAGTAGACTTTTAGAAATATTAATTTGGGGTTGATCATAGTTATTTGGATTTTCAATTTGATTATTTCCTGTATGATTTGAATATTTCATTATTTCTTTAAAGCTTAAAATTTTAATAAAATCACTATTTTTTGAATAAACGATTTGTTTGAATATAAGTTCTTCAATGCATTCAAGTAAAATGGTATATCTGGTATAGATTGAAGGAAGAGGTATATGAAGCTTTAAATCAGCTCTGTCTAAAAATGCTTCATCAATTGAATCTGGAATATTAGTGGTTGTCATAATTAGTGTATTTGAGTATTTTTTTAAAGCATCAATTTGAGTGAGCAATGCATTTACAACA
>NW_667157.1:0-9041 GCF_000006425.1 Cryptosporidium hominis TU502
TTGTTGTCATTGCCTTTCTTTTTCCTTATTTTTGTTTTGTATTATTTTATTTTATTTTATCTTATCTTTTTTTTTTTTTTTTCCTCCAAGATACAATCAAGAGTTAAAAAACAATTTTAATTGAAGAAAAGATTTTTTTTGAAGAATAAAGTTTGTCTATACAAGTTTTGATATGAAAGAAAAAAAAAAGAAATAGATTTTAAATAATTTTTATTCAGATAAGAGATATATTTTGTAAATATAATTATGAATTAATACAGAATAACGAAGTAAAAAAAAAAAAAAAAAACTAATTACATCACAGGTACAAGTAAAAGTAAAAGGACAAGGACAAGGACAAGTACAAATACAAGTATAAGGACAAGCATTAAACAAAAACAAAAGTACAAAGATAATTATAACATTAGAAAATAAAAAAACATAGTTAAACAATAAGATTAATAATAATATATTTTTTAAAATTTAAATATTTGATATTCATTAACAATATTAGTGATATTCATATACTAAAATGATTTTTTCTTTTTTTTTTTTTTTTTTTAAATAATTAACATTTACATTTTAAAATGTTTTTAAAAATTCAAGTTAAATAAATAACTACAGAAAACAGAATTACTTATATTCTAAAAGAATTGATCGATTAGTTTAATGTACTAATGAAGATAAAATATATTTTTTTTTTTTTTTTTGGGAAGCATAAACTATTCAAATGTGTTATTAACAAGATAATTATTTTATGATTTTTTTTTTTTTAAATAAGATATAATTAAGAATTAAAAGATAACTCAAATTGTTAAAAAATTTTCGAAGAACAATGTTAGATTGTAATAGTTTTGATGTAAGAAAAGGAAGAAAGAGAAAAAAAAAAAAAAAAAAAAAAAATTTAAAGATGTTTTGCAGAAATGTTTTTTTTTATATTCAGATCTAAGATTAAATAAAAATCATAAAATATGTAATTAGTAACAATGTTTGTATTTACTGCTATAATGTAATTTTTTTTTTCCTTTTTTTTTTTTTTTTTAATGATAATTTCATTGCTTAATAGTATTTAAAAAAAACGATCTTTAATTGTTTATCCGCCATATTCCATCAAATTTGTAAATATTGAGATTAGACTTCTTCATACTAGTAATTATTAATTCTCATGTTTTGAAGATCTTCAATTTTTATAAAAGAATTAATTAAAAAATTTGTATAAATATTGTTTAATTAGTTTTTTTTTTTTTTTTTTTTGTTAATGTAAAATGAATAATTAAGGATGTTTATTAAAAACAAAATATTATTATTATTATTATTTATTTACTTGATATTATTGTTTGAAAATGTAACCGATGATTTTTTGGTTAAAAAAGATGTTTCATTAATAAAAATTAAGAATGAAACACCAAATAAAAGTTCTTCAAGTTCTGATAATAATAATTCTGAAGGTTTGAGTAGAGGTGGAGGAGGTAGAGGTGGGAAAAAGCCTGTGCTTAAGATGATGAAATCATTACCATTAGAAGGCCCCGAAAAGTTTTCTCATTGTAATCATCATCATCATCATAAAAGAAAACATTGTGTTGATAAAAAACGAAACACTGCTTATCAATATATCCCTGATGAATCATCAGGAAAGAATATGATCCGTTTGTCGCCTAATCTACTAATGAAAGATCTAGATGATCCTAGTTCATACCCATCTGATATGCCATCAGATGAGCCTAGTCATAATCCTGATGATGATGAAGAATCTTGCAATGATGATGATGATGATGATAATGACGATGATGAAGATGAACTATGCGATGATGAAGAGGAAGAAGAAGAAAAATATCAGAGAGAAAAGGAAAAAGAAAAAAATGAGGATAAACATGATCAAGTAGATTCAGGTCGAAAACGTCGACGTAAAAGAAAAGTAAAAAAAAATAAAAGCAAATCAAGGTTAAGAGGTTCTGGAAAGCACTTTAAAAAAAATATGTGGGTCATGGAAAAATATTAATATTGGAAGATTTGGAATAATTGCATACATATATATATATATTTGGTAATTTAAAACATAAAATTATTCAGATGAGTTGTTGATATGATGATTATTTTATGATTTTTTTTTTTTTTTTAAACAAGATATAACCAAGAATTAAGATATAATTATAATTTGCTCTTTAATTTTCAAAATATAAATGTGGTATTATTCTCGATATGAGATAAAAGAGAAATAGATTCTGGGGTCATTTTTATTTAGATACATGATTTTTTTGTGTTATAAAAATCTTAGGTTACATAATTAATAACGATATTTGAATTGATTTAAATAATGGTATTTTTTTTTTTTCTTATTAGTATTTAGGAAAAATTTTAATGTTTCTGCCATATTCCCTACAATTTGGAAATAATAGTGGTAAATTTTTTTATGCTAAATGATTAATTCCTAAATTTTAAAGATCTTCAATTTATATTAAAAAAAAAAAAAAAAAGTGCATTTGCATGAAAAAACTTGAATAATTAAATTTATTTTTAAATATATATATATTTTATAAGATCAAATTTATTATAATATTAAAGAGAGAAAATAAGAAAAAGGAAAAGAGGAAAAAAAAAAAGAATATAGATTAGATTGATAATGAAAATATGAAAATTTAAGAAAAAAAAAAAAAAATTATTATTAATTATTATTATCTTTCATCAGGTCTTAATCCTCTCAATCTAGAAAGACCAGTTATCATTGCTTCTTCCAAATTTTTAGCAATAATTACTTTAAATCTGAAGACGTTATTTGTAATTATTTTAAATTCTTGAATGGAAAGTTCAGCAGAATCAACTTTATATGTAACATCAACTGTTGAATCTACCATTCTTATTGTACATTTGTTATTGTCTACATAACATTTCATATCTCTAGGAACAGGAACAGCAAATACTCTTTAAGCTCCAAATTCTTTAAATGTAGCATAACATCTAGCGATGGAAAAGAATTCATATACATCATTGGTTTTAACAGTAGGCATTCTAATTTCAGTGTCAATCAAAGAAAATACACCAATAAAGTTAACACCATCTTGGCCAGTGCTTTCGGAAAGTTGATCACGAAAAACATTAAAGTTTCCAGGTACAAGTGTTTTATATTTAGAGTTATAATATTTGGGTCTATTTGGAATATTTTCATAATCATAATCTTTTAAGACCACTTGATTCAAGTCTTTTGAGTATCCAAGCTTTTTTTCAAGAATCTTATTTGTATTAATAGAATAAATATGAGTATCAAAAATAAATTTTAGTCTTCCATTTTCATTATTAATAATTAATTCAGAATTTTGATTATTGACTGTAATTATGTAGAATTTATAACTTTTATGATCAAGGACAATTAATCTTTCAAATTTGTTAGGTTGACAACTAGTTCTATAATTAACAAGAAAAGGAACTCTAAACTCCTCCCCATTTTCTTCTAGAGTAACTATAAGAAATTCTTTATTACTAGTTTCATTATCAACTAATAATTGCGTAATAGAAGGTTTTATCTCTCCTCCAGGTGTAGGTTTTTTAAATAAATTAGTCATTATTACTATTAATTTTCCAAAAAAAAACAAACTATTATTTATGAATATATTAATTTCTTTTTTTTTTTTTATAAAATAAACAATGTTTATTCTATTTAGTTGGATTTTTTTTTTTTTTTTTGCGGGATTTCAAATATATCTTGGACTAGAAAGTTTTTTATAATCTAAAATATATATATATATATATATATATATATATAAATATTATTGATTTAACAAAATAATGGTTAAAGTTCAGTTACAATTTAATGTCAAATTTTTAAATATTTTTTTAATTTTATTGTTCATTTTCATGTTGTTAAGTTGTTATAGAAATAAGAGCTAATATTTCTATGTTTTTTATAAGTTAATATCTTTAAGTGTCAAATATAAGGTGTAGGAAATTTAACTTGGTTGAAAGTTAATATACCATTTTTAGGTTTAAAAAAATAAATATTTATCTCCATAATTACACAATTAAAGAAATATTACGTTGTATAGTAGAATTGTAACAACTTTGAATTGGTATATTGTAGTTTATTGAGTTAGATTGAAATGTTTATGTAGTTTCAGTAACAATATCATTTGATTCAATTTTTTTCTTTTTTTAATTTTTAAATTTTTATTTAAAAGAATTATTTAAAGTAAATTATTAGTTGTTAGAAATATCATAGTTTATAGGTATTATGTTATAATTAAAACTTTTATAGATATTGTAAATTTAGATATTTAATATAAAATTGATAAAGTTACATTGCATACATAATGTACTAAAGAATATTTTTGTTTTTGTTTTTTTTTTTTTTAAATTTGTTGACTACTTTTTATTGTTATTTTATTTACTTGATTTCATGAATAATTTTGGTAAAATAATTTCTCAAAGCAGATTACAACTAAAGTAAATATATTAATTGAAATGTCATAAAAAAAAAGATTTTTTTTTTTTTTTAGATTTTTTCATGTAATGAATACGTTTTCATTAATGGTATTTCTTCAAAACGAGATTTTCATTAAAATGCTATATGTAGAAGTTTTTGTACAATAAGTATTGTTTTTCTATTTTTAAAATAATCAAGTAGATAGAATAATTTTTTTCGTTCTTTTCTTATCCTATAAAAAGCATCTATTACGTTGAAAGATCTTTGATATATTAAAAAAAATATTAATTAATAGATTGATATATTGAATATATGATAAAATTAAGATTTGTAAGAAAAGAAAAAAAAAGAAGTATTAATAATATGAATACTTGTAATATAAGTATATTTAGATATTATGTTAAAATAATAGAAGAAAAGAGAAAGAAAATAAAAATGAAATAAAAAAAAAATATAGAATGAATGAATATTTTTGAGTTTAAATAATAATGATAATAAGTAATATATTAGAATTTATTATTAATTAAAATGAAATAAATATAATATATCAATAAAAGTAATTGGGGTTATATGAATGAGAAGGATGATAAATGAAATATATTATGAGAAGATGAAATGTGAGACATGAAAAAAAAAAAAAAATATTTATATTATATTTTGTAAATATTATAACAGATTATTATTAATATGAATATTGCAAATTGTAGTAATAATATTAGTAATAGTATTATTAGGACTAGTAATAGTAAAATTAACATATAAAAAATAGTTTTTTAATAAATTATTGGTAGTAGGGGAATAGAATGACTAATAAATATATTATTTTTAAATAGTTTTTTTGTTTAGTAAATAGTTAATAATTTTTAATGTAAATAGAACATAAATAATAATAATAATAATAATAATAATAATAATAATAATAATAATAATAATAGTAATAATAATAATAGTAATTTAATATAAATATTAGAAATAAGATAAATTTATTTGCAAAATTAGAAAAAAAAAATAAAAAAAAAAAAATATCAAATATAGTAATATTTAGCTTTGTATTAGTATATTTTAAATAATAAATAATGCAGAAAATTAATATATTAATAATATTGATAATGATAATGGTAATTTTTAGTATCATTTTTTTAATAATTTTAAGAAAATGACAAGAGTTTGGATAATAAAAAGAAAAAAAAATAAAATAAAATAAAATATTGATTTTATTATATATAATAGTATTTTTATATTAAGATAATGTTAAATTATAATTTTTTTCTTTGTTCTTTGTTCTTTGTTCTTTTTCTTTTTCTTTTTCTTTTTCTTTTTCTTTTTCTTTTTCAGCTTTCTTTTCCTATATTTGATAATAATATATTAATTAAATACTTAATGGTAACTTAAGAGTAGAATAATGATGATGTATAAGATTGTAATGACTTATATTACAATTTGATACCTATGAGATGAAAATAGCGTGGATTCGATATACCGTATAATTAATTTGACTAAAAAGTTTAGGCTTAGATTTTAGGGGTTTAGGTTTAGGTTTAGGTTTAGGTTTAGGTTTAGGTTTAGGTTTAGGTTTAGGTTTAGGGTTTAGGTTTAGGTTTAGGTTTAGGTTTAGGGTTTAGGTTTAGGGTTTAGGTTTTAGGGTTTTAGGGTTTAGGTTTAGGGTTAGGTTTAGGTTTAGGTTTAGGTTTAGGTTTAGGTTTTTTTAGGTTTAGGTTTAGGTTTAGGTTTAGGTTTAGGTTTAGGTTTAGGGTTTAGGTTTTAGGGTTTAGGTTTAGGTTTAGGTTTAGGTTTAGGTTTAGGTTTAGGTTTAGGTTTAGGTTTAGGTTTAGGGTTAGGGGTTTAGGGGTTTAGGTTTAGGTTTAGGTTTAGGTTTAGGTTTAGGTTTAGGTTTAGGTTTTAGGTTTTAGGTTTAGGTTCTAGGGTTTAGGGTTTAGGTTTAGGTTTAGGTTCTAGGTTTAGGTTTCGGGGTTTAGGTTTAGGTTTAGGTTTAGGTTTAGGTTTAGGTTTAGGTTTAGGTTTAGGTTTAGGTTTTAGGGTTTTTTAGGTTTAGGTTTAGGTTTAGGTTTAGGTTTAGGTTTAGGTTTAGGTTTAGGTTTTTTTTTTTTTTTTTTAGGTTTTAGGTTTAGGGTTTAGGTTTAGGTTTAGGTTTAGGTTTAGGTTTAGGTTTCGGGGTTTAGGGTCTAGGTTTAGGGGGCTTTCGGGGTTTAGGTTTAGGGGTTTTCGGTTTTAGGTTTAGGTTTAGGTTTAGGTTTAGGTTTAGGGTTTTAGGTTTAGGTTTTAGGTTTAGGTTTAGGTTTAGGTCTAGGTTTAGGGTCTAGGTTTTAGGTTTAGGTTTAGGTTTAGGGTTTTACGGTTTTAGGTTTAGGGTTTAGGTTCTAGGGTTTAGGTCTAGGTCTTAGGTTTAGGTTTAGGTTTAGGTTTAGGTTTTAGGTTTTAGGTTTAGGTTTAGGTTTAGGTTTTAGGTTTAGGTTTAGGTTTTAGGTTTAGGTTTAGGGTTTAGGTTTAGGTTTAGGTTTAGGTTTAGGTTTAGGTTTAGGGGTTTAGGTTTAGGTTTTAGGGTTTAGGTTTAGGTTTAGGTTTAGGTTTTAGGTTTAGGGTTAGGTTTAGGTTTAGGTTTAGGGGTTTAGGTTTTAGGTTTAGGTTTAGGTTTAGGGTTTAGGTTTAGGGTTTAGGGGGTTTAGGTTTTAGGGTTAGGTTTTAGGTTTAGGTTTAGGTTTAGGTTTAGGTTTAGGTTTAGGTTTAGGTTTAGGTTTAGGGGTTTAGGGTTTAGGTTTAGGGTTTTAGGTTTAGGTTTAGGTTTAGGTTTAGGTTTAGGTTTAGGTTTTAGGTTTAGGTTTAGGTTATAGGTTTAGGGGGTTTAGGGTTTTAGGTTTAGGTTTAGGTTTAGGTTTAGGTTTAGGGGTTTAGGTTTTAGGGTTTAGGTTTTAGGTTTAGGTTTAGGTTTAGGGTTTAGGTTTAGGTTTAGGTTTAGGTTTAGGTTTTAGGTTTAGGTTTTAGGGGTTTAGTTTAGGTTTAGGGTTTAGGTTTAGGGGGTTTAGGTTTAGGTTTAGGTTTAGGTTTAGGTTTTAGGTTAGGTCTAGGTTTAGGTTTAGGTTAGGTTTAGGTTTAGGGGTTTTAGGTTTAGGTTTTAGGTTTAGGTTTAGGTTTAGGTTTAGGTTTAGGTTTAGGTTTAGGTTTAGGTTTAGGTTTAGGGTTTAGGGGGTTTAGGTTTAGGTTTAGGGTTTAGGGGGTTTAGGTTTAGGGGGTTTAGGTTTAGGTTTAGGTTTAGGTTTAGGTTTTAGGTTTAGGGTTTAGGTTTAGGTTTTAGGGTTTAGGGTTTAGGTTTAGGGTTTAGGATTTAGGTTTAGGTTTAGGTTTAGGTTTAGGTTTAGGGGTTTAGGTTTAGGTTTAGGTTTAGGTTTAGGTTTAGGTTTAGGTTTAGGTTTAGGTTTAGGTTTAGGTTTTAGGGTTTAGGGTTTAGGTTTAGGTTTAGGTTTTAGGTTTAGGTTTAGGGGTTTAGGTTTAGGTTTAGGTTTAGGTTTAGGGTTTAGGGTTTTAGGTTTAGGTTTAGGTTTAGGTTTAGGTTTAGGTTTAGGTTTAGGTTTAGGTTTAGGTTTAGGTTTAGGTTTAGGTTTAGGTTTAGGTTTAGGGTTTAGGGGTTTAGGTTAGGTTTAGGTTTAGGTTTAGGGTTTTAGGTTTAGGTTTAGGTTTAGGTTTTAGGTTTAGGTTTAGGTTTAGGTTTAGGTTTAGGTTTAGGTTTAGGTTTAGGTTTTAGGTTTTAGGTTTTAGGTTTAGGTTTAGGTTTAGGTTTAGGTTTAGGTTTAGGTTTAGGTTTAGGTTTAGGTTTAGGGTTTAGGTTTAGGTTTAGGTTTAGGTTTAGGGTTTAGGGTTTAGGTTTAGGTTTAGGTTTAGGTTTAGGGTTTTAGGTTTAGGTTTAGGTTTTAGGTTTTAGGTTTAGGTTTTAGGGTTTTAGGTTTAGGTTTAGGTTTAGGGTTTAGGTTTAGGTTTTAGGTTTAGGTTTAGGTTTAGGTTTAGGGTTTAGGTTTAGGTTTTAGGTTTAGGTTTAGGTTTAGGTTTAGGTTTAGGTTTAGGGTTTAGGGTTTTAGGTTTAGGTTTAGGTTTAGGGGGTTTAGGTTTAGGTTTAGGTTTAGGTTTAGGTTTAGGTTTAGGTTTAGGTTTAGGGTTTTAGGGTTTAGGTTTAGGTTTAGGTTTAGGTTTAGGTTTAGGTTTAGGTTTAGGGTTTAGGTTTAGGGTTAGGTTTAGGTTTAGGTTTTAGGTTTTAGGTTTAGGTTTTTTTAGGTTTAGGTTTAGGTTTAGGTTTAGGTTTAGGTTTAGGGTTTAGGTTTTAGGTTTAGGTTTAGGGTTTAGGTTTAGGTTTAGGTTTAGGGTTTTTAGGTTTAGGTTTAGGTTTAGGTTTAGGGGTTTTAGGTTTTAGGGTTTAGGGGTTTAGGTTTAGGTTTAGGTTTAGGTTTAGGGGTTTAGGGTTTAGGTTTAGGTTTAGGTTTAGGTTTAGGTTTAGGTTTAGGTTTTAGGTTTAGGGGTTTTAGGGTTTAGGGTTTAGGTTTAGGTTTAGGTTTAGGGGTTTAGGTTTAGGTTTAGGTTTAGGTTTAGGTTTAGGTTTTAGGTTTAGGTTTAGGTTTAGGGGTTTTTAGGTTTAGGTTTAGGT
>NW_667170.1:0-9288 GCF_000006425.1 Cryptosporidium hominis TU502
TTCCCTGTTTTATATTCTGTATATAAAAGTTGATTTTTTAAAGAAATCTGGGTAGCAGTTTTCCTTAGCAAATCGAATAATTTTCCCTTTCCATTTCTTTCTATGTAATTCTTTCTTGAAAGGTCATCCATTCGCTCCAAGAAAGCAGTGACATGATTCATATTGACTCCATTAAAGTTATTAATGAGGCAATTTTTATTTTAATTGTTTTTTTTTTTCTTGCCTCCTACCCTCCCAAATATTTAACATGTAAACAAGCAAAAAATGAAGAGGGCAAAATTTCACTGTGTGGCCCCTCATCCACTCAAAATAATAAAAAAATGGGTAGTGTGGGAATCGAACCTGATTAATAATAAATTATAGAAAATAATTTTCGAATTAGGCGCACATTTTTTTCCAAATTAATACCGGCATTACATGCAAACAAACAAAATTTTTCATTAAATAATTGTCAGTGTGCCGGTGTTTGCATGCAGAAATAATTACGTATTAATGTGGAAATGCAGATTTTTGAAATTTTATAAAAATATTTATGTTGGTATTTTAAATGAAGATGATAAAAGAGAAAAAAATTGTGAATTAAACAAAAAGAAAAAGAGAAGAAATGACAATAAAGAAATAGCAAGGTGAAATAAGCTTGATTGTATAATCAAAGGCAGAGAACTGTTTGTAAAATTTAATTTTTTTTATTGACAAAGAATCAATAGCTTAGCAGCAGCTAGTAGTATATTATTTAAAATAATAAAATACGAATGGAAATTTGGCGGCACGACAAAAAAATGTCAATATGCTTTCATTAATTAAATTATATTTGCAGTATTTTTTAATGAATAAGTTGATTTAATTGATACAATTTGGTAATTCTTTTTTTTGAAAATAGCTAAATTCAAAAAGGAGAATTTTATTTGGAAATTAATATCAAAAGGTATTGGACTTTGAGTAGAGGAAAAGTAACAAAGAAACTGAGATAGTTGTGATACTTGTACTGGATGTTACTAATTTTTCTTTGATAAGGAAGCTAAGAGCAATAATAAATGTCAAATCAGAATCCAAGTAAGAAGGATGAAACAACAAAAACTCGTTATCATGGATTGGGGTTGTCAAACCAAGGAAGAGGGGTAATAAAGAGTCAATCAATAGCTTTTCAGAATTCAAAATGGTCAAATATTAATTCAAAGTCAAAGGAAATTGGAATTGACTCAAATGTAGCACCAGGAATGACAACGGTGTATGTTGGGAAGATTCCAGCTCAAGTCACAAATACACACATTCGAAAGTTACTAAGTGAATGCGGCACGATTTTGAGATGGAGCCGTCAGGAGGATCCAACAACAAAGAAGCTTTCATCTTTTGGTTTATGTGAGTTTGATTCTCCAGAAGGTGTCATAAATGCAGTTAATGCTTTGAATGGAATAAAGATTTCAGGCGGACAGTTGTTAGTAAAGTACCAACATGGAATTGACAAAGAAATAGCAAAATGGCAAAGTAATCGAATTAATGAGTTGCTGAAGCATAGAGGGGGAGATTGCACAATTGAAACGATACTTAATGAACTTTCAGCTTCAGATTCAAAACTGAGAATATCAATTCAGCGTTTATTGGCAGGGATGACATTTGAATTGAATTCAGAACAAGAACAAACATCTACAGAGCATGGCGATAATAAAAGTTCAAACAATGATGATCAAGAAAGAAATAACAAGAGAATTTCATATTCAAATTTAGATGACTCAGGGATAAGTTCACAAATGCACAAGAGCGGAGTACTAATTGGGTTCCCACAAAACCCAAAGGAGAAATTAAGAATGAAAAGATTTGAGGAAAAAAATAAAAAGTTTGAGAAAAAGTTACAAGAATTAGATGATGAACTATATGAACTTGTTAAGTTATTTCCAGAAAAGATGGACATTTCTAATGATTTAACATTTAGATATTTGCTTGATACCTTACAAGAATCTTATCATAATTTTAAGTTCATATCATCCTCCAATAAGAAAACTTTTGATATGATTTCTGAGATTATTCAATCTGATAAAGAATTGATTCAGTCAAAGCAACTGGATTATTCTCATTCTGATTATAATATTGATTCAGAAATTTATGATCATGAAAGCAATGCTAACTCAAAGTCCAGGGCTGAGTCTATTTCATTTAGCCCCAATCAACCTCACAAATACTTTGAAAACATTCTTAGTCCCAATAAATTTACTAAAAAAGAAGCAAATAATACTCTAAATACTGGAACTCAAAACAACAGTGTTTTCAACAATACTAATATGGAAAGGATTTCTATTAATTTACCCAAATTTCAGAAACACCAATTTGAAAATCCTATTGAAAGTCTTGAAAATATTAATAATATTGATGGAAGTAATAACAACTCGTCGTCGAGTTCCTCTATTAATCTGATGAAAGATATTAATCATTTAGTTAATAGCAAAGAAGAGGTATTTTCTGCAGAAAATTGGAAAAATATATTAAAATCAGTCCAATTTGAGAATTATAAAGAATATGTTGAATTGGAAATGAAACGTATTATTGGTGAATCTGATCAAAATGCTTTAAATACTATTACTAATTTTATCATTGAAAAATTCTCTTCAAAAAATTTGATTCAAGAAACTATTAATATTTTGATTCAAATTCTTGACACTGAAGCTGAGTCATTTCTACGTGGGCTTTTCCTCAAAATTCTTGATAGTTAATTATTAACTCAATTTATTTCCTATTTCTATTTATTGGTACTTCTTATAGAGAGCATTTTAAGATCACCAATTACTCAATATTCTTTGATTTTTTTCCCGAAAATCAAGCAAATCCAATATAATAATGCTTTGGATATACTCAGAAACTATTTTATTTCACTACTAATATTTTAAATTCTCATTCAGAACATCTACTATTCAAAATTATTCGAAATATAAGACCCTAAGTTATATTTCTTCAGAATCTTTAATAAACTAAATGAAGTAAATTTATTCAATAAAAGCCTCTCAGAAAACTTAAGAGAGTAAAATAAACTCATTTCTGGAATTTGGTATTTACTATTAATATAATAATTATTGATTGTACAATACACTACCAATGCTACCATATATAATAAATACTAAAAAACCAAAACTAATGTAAAACCAAATCATTTTATTTTACTAAATAGATATTTCACACATTCATTTTTAACTTTTACTTTGGCCACACAAAAATTATTAATATTATTTAATTTATTTCCGTGTGCCAATATTAATTTTCTTAGGGAGAGCCCGCCAAACACCAGTTGATTAACTCATGCATTTTCTAAGTTAAAATGAAGAATAGAAGAGTGTAATTCGAGATGGCAAAAAAAAAGGGAAAGTTAGATTTAAATATAGCAGCACTAACAGCTAGTGTTGGATCTATGGTACTTTTAATGATGAGTATATTTCTATCTTCTTGGCTATATAATGCAGCAGGAAAGGGGTTTTATCCCTACCCACGTTATTGGGGGCTCTTAACAGTAATAGGGAGAAGGACACAGTCGCACAATGAGGTTTGGGAAATTGCATGTATAACAGCAGGAAAGCTTGCACTTGGTTTGACTTGCTCATCCCCATTATGTATTTGGTACTCGCACAAGTGTGATGCATATAGAATCGTAAAGAATATCTCATATGCTACAGCTATAGTTCTGGCAATAACATGCGGAATGTTAACAGGAGCAATGATTTGCTCTTTAAGGAGTAACATTTCAAGCTTGAGATTATCCACAGCCTTCAGTTTCGCTGCTTTTTTGATATGTTCACTAACATTATGTCTATATGCATTCTTGATGAACGAAGCATTTGGAATAATCAATAGTGTTGGATATTATCCAGTTCCACAACCAAGCGTCTCATTTGCTATAGCTTTGGGAGGTATATTTCTATTGTTGGTAGCTTTTATTGCATATGCTCAAAGATATAGAAAGTTAAGAGCTGAAAAAGATTTTGAGGAGGATACTTGGTATGAATATCAAAATCTTAAAAACGAGTATTATGGATACAATGCAATGAATGACTACTAGAATGGTATATTCTTATATTTAACTTAAGTTTTATTATTATTATTGCAATTTTCTCCTTTTGATATTTACTTGCATCATCCTTGTAATTTTTAATTGTAAACCATATACTTTGCTGTTGCAGAGAACTTCTTGTAACCTTTAACAACTTTGTTAATGGCATCCAAAAGATCTTTTTCACTGATGCTTTTCCTTCTTGCTCTAATTGCAAACATTCCAGCTTCAGTACAGACTGATCTTATATCGGCACCTGTACAGTTTGGACAAAGCCTAGAAAGGAGCTCAAATCTGATATCTCTTTCCATACTCATTACTTTAGCGTGGATTCTAAAAATCTGGGTCCTTCCTTCCAAATCTGGAAGTCCGAACTCAACTTTTCTATCTAATCTTCCTGGTCTAAGAAGAGCAGGATCCAAAGTATCTGGTCTGTTAGTTGCCATAAGGACCTTGATGTTACCTCTTGCATCAAATCCATCGAGTTGATTCACAATTTCAAGCATAGTTCTTTGAACCTCATGATCTCCATGAGCACTTTCATCTCCTCTTGCTCCTCCTATTGCATCTACTTCATCTATAAATAATATACATGCTTTCTTACTTCTAGCTAATTTAAAAAGTTCTCTAACCATTCTTGCTCCTTCTCCAACATATTTCTGTACCAACTCAGAGCCAATAACACATATGAAACATGCATCCGTTCTATTTGCTACGGCTCTTGCTGTTAGAGTCTTTCCAGTACCAGGAGGACCATACAATAATACTCCTTTTGGCGGGTCAATACCTAATTGTACGAATCTCTCAGGATGTAATAAAGGCATTTCTACAACTTCTCTTAGACGTTCCAACTGCTCTTTTGCTCCTCCAATGTCATTATAAGTAACATCAGGTTTATCTTCTACAGTCATCATTGCAACTGAAGGGTCTATTTTTGGTGGTAAAGGTATCTGAATCTTATACTTGGTACGATCAACACCTACTCTCATTCCTTCTTCTATATCAGTTGGAGCAACTTTATCTCCTAGTCCAACTACATACTTGGCCATTTGTTTAATGTTGATCATATATTTTGCTTCCTCTGTACCAGCATCTATAATTTTTGTGCATCTTGCGACCTGTAAGGGCTGTTCCATTTGCATATTTTGTCTATCAGCTGCCAGATCCCATTGAGATGGAGGAGCCAAACCTGTATCTGACTCTCTTATACTATTCAGCTTTGAAATAGCTGACATTAAATCTTTGACCTCGGTTTCCACCTGTTTAATCTTCGACACATATGGCCCCATTCCATACTTTCTCATTATATCTATATCAACTTGATCAAGAGGACGAGACTGGTCTTCCTCTTCTTTTCCTCCATCTTTTTCTGTTTTAATCTGCGGCTTCACTGCCATTTTTCCTTATTTCCCCTTTGATTTCTTTCACTCTTTTCTTTGGGATTCAAACCTTTCTTTGCATTATTTCTTTTTCTCCTCTTTAATTCTTTTCCCCTTTTACCGCCCTCCTCTCCTCTATCCCTCTTTCGGCTTTTAACCAATTTAATTAATTTTTGTGGGATACAAAGAAATTAATTATTATGGGGGGGTGAGGGTTTGCCGCCAAAAAGAGAAACCCTTTTTAGATTATCTAATAGTGTGGGGATTGGGTGGATTAAAATGGCGGGCCAATAAAAAATACTTGCATGGAAGCAGAGTGAGACTGCATAAAATGGGATGCGAATGGATTTTTGTAAAGTAATTTTAATATTGAGTTTACTAGATATTCATTTCTCTTTTGATTTTTGAACATATTTGGGATTAGTTTTCTTTTTTTCTTCCTCTCCTCTTTTTTTTGATTAATTTCTTCTTAAATTAAAAAGAATATGAGACAGATTCAAACAAGGCGCGCATTCAAAAACATATAATATAAATAGATTAAGGTATCAAAGCTAAATGTTGCTACTAATTTATTCACTAACAAAGTATCAAAAAAAACTTATTTATTTTCTAAAATTAATATTTTCATTACCATTTCAATATTACAGCTCCAAGAGCTAACAAATCTGAAAGTTAAATTTTCAATTTTAAAACATGGATATATTGTTACACGTTCGTCTCGTCTCGCCTAGGAATTTGCATGCATGCATGCATATAGGTAACTTGAAAGATTATAAAGAAAAAAAAAAGCATTAATTCTCTGTACCTTTATTATGTTTTCTTCTATAAGAATTAACCATAGGAGAGTGAGCATTCATGATATTGAGATTGTTCGAGGAGTCTATATTGTTATCGTAAGGAATATAGCTTGGAATTTCAGAAGATTCAGCGGTTATATGATCAGGATCATTGGCGGTGATGCAAGAAGTTAGAGATCTTTGTCTTCTTTTCATCGTAGCTTCAGTGAAGTGTTGTACATCATCTAGACAAGCTAGAAGCTCGTCTCTTTCTGATCGAACTACTTCCAATTCTTTGCTGGATTCCATTAAAGCATATTGAGTAGCTTCTAGTCTTTGAACACAACTTTCCCATTCACTTCTGATCTCATTTAGACTGTTTTCAGCGGTATTCCTGAGTTCTGTTAGAGTAGATTTAAGGGCATCGACCTGTGTAGATTTCTGACGAACTCTAACATTTAAAGACTTATTTTCATCCATTAATGCTCTTCTTTCAACAAAAAGTTCAAGAATCCTCTTTTGCAAAGTTGCTTTATCGTCCTCTAAGATATCAACATTTTCTCTTAATTGGTTATTGATATCGAGAAGTTCAGAATATTGGTTTTCTAATTCTGCTAACCTTAAAGAATTTGCTGAAGACTTTTGTGAAGGATGAATATGGTAGTAATTTGGAGTTCCGCTTCCGCTTAGAGAAATAACATCTTCACATGTAGAAATGTCAGATCTACTCATTATGGTTGAGTAACTATGGTCGAGTTTTTGCGATCCCAACTGTTTTGAGGACTTTAGTTGTTGATTTGCTGCCTCTAGCTGGGAAATTCGTTCATTCTTTTCACTAAGTTCCTGTCTTAGAGCAGAATTCTCCTTCTCAAGCTCTTGAGTTCTTGTTTTATACTTATTCAGATCTTCCACATTTTTCATAGAGGCTAATCTGGACTGCTCTAGAATGGAAAGCTGATTTTGAAGTTTTACCTGCGTTTCACGGTACCTTTCTGTCTCTTTCATACAATATTCTCTCTCATGTTGTCTATCCTCAATTTCTGCAGAAAACTGCTTTCTAAGAGCTGACAAATCCTTATCAGATTGCTCTAAAAGTCTTTCCAAATACAATACTCTGTTCTTCTCAACCTCTATTTTCTGCTCTAAAACCAAAATCTTGTTATTGAGATCAGATTTCTGTGATTCATAGGATTCTGAAATCCTACTAGTCTCAGTCTCCATAGAAATCTTTGAAATCTCCATCTTATATTCCAAATCACTGATGATTCTTTTATGCTCAGATTCCATTAACTTAATCTTTGACTCTAAAGAGCTAATTTGGCCCTCATATAAAGTTATTCTATCTTTGAGTGATCCTATTTCTATCTTTGAATTTGCAATCTCTTCATCCTTTCTCTCCACTACCTCCTTATTTTGTTCTAGATCTTGTCTAGTTTTGTCACTATTTGTCTGTAAAGAATCCAAAATCTCCCAAAGTCTTGAAACATTTGTTGGAACTGAGTTTGACGATAAATTCTGATCATTATCTTGATTTTCAATTCTATCCAATAATTTCGGTACCTTTTGATCATGATCAATATCTTTAGGTACCGTATTCAATTCGGGTATATTTCTGATTTCTTTCTGTTTAATTTGTTCCTTTATTTTCAAATGATCTCTATATCTTCTTTGAATAACCCTTGCAGCTTGAGTTCTAGATCCCAAAATTGCTAAGAAAGATTTCCTAATCTGGAATGACCTCCATCTTGATTGGATACTAAATGAAGCTTTTCTAATTTGTTTATACTCTTTCTTTGCTTTGTACATCCTCCAAGTTGCGGAGATACTTGTACAATATTTGTGACAAGCTTCAGATACTGAATGTTCTAGATGAGTTTGTAAGGAATCTTTAACAAAAACTTGAGTCTTTCCAATTTGCCAAGAATAATCCCACTTTCTTCTTTCCTCCTCATTTAGACCCTCCTGAAGATCACTCTGAAACTTCTCTAAGATCTTCCTACAAATCAATGAGTAATTCTTAGCTCCAGTAAAGTCGTGAGACTCAAAAGAGGGATAAAGGATCTTATATCTATTATAAAAATCCTTAAACTTTCTTCTTACACTATATCCAGATCTTCGAATCCTAATACTCTCAAGCATACCTGCACATCTTAATTGACGTAATACATCCAAGCTATCAAATTCATGCACTGCCTTTCTACTATTTGGCTTTATACACCTAATATAGCTTGGAGATGTACTATTCAAAGTCTCAATCAGTCCATTAAGCTGATCTCTAAAAGCTCCACTAACTGTTACTAGAATTCCTTTTGGTCGATTAATTGTATTTGAATTTGCATTTGATGATTGGTCTTCACTCAATTTTATACCGGTACCGGATCTTGAAATTGAAGATCTTTTTGCTAAATTTTCATTTGATTGTCTGGAATCAAATAATTCAATTATTAGACATGATTCTGATAACTTTAAAAGATCTGTAACATCTGAATGAAGTTGATCTCTGTTCTTCTCTAAAAATCCTCTGGTATCGTAAATTACTGGACCAGCATAATGTGAAACAGCAAAGCTGCTATTTGACATCTTACTTGGTTTATAAATGATCTGGTTACTATTATGAGTCTTATTTGAATCTCCTGAAAACTTTAAAATCTTATTTAAGAATGATGAATCTGATCCTTGAGGCATTAAACATTCGGAATCTAATAGTGGAAAAATACCATTTGGCTTCTTTTCGAGAGAATCAATAATTACCTTATTATCAATAAAATCGATCCTTGTCCAATCGATACCTTCTCCTTCGTAAACTTGTTGTTCTTCTTGGAACATCTGATGATTAAACTGTTGTTGAAGCTTTTCGTTACTAAAATTAATACAAAATTGTTCANAAGAGTTACAATCAAAGACTTCAAAACCATAAATATCCAAAAGACCTATTGATCTTTCCTGAAAAATCTTCTTAGACAAAATATCTTGTCCGATACCTCCTCCACTATTATTATTCATCAATCCATTTGTCATGGGATTATTTATTCTAAAAACTAACCAATCAAAATATTTCAAGTATATTGCTTTTGCCATTGAGTCTCTTGTTTGAAAGCTGCTT
>NW_667172.1:0-9333 GCF_000006425.1 Cryptosporidium hominis TU502
TAGATATTTCCAAGAGAAAAGACCTGAAAACAAGATGGTTCCAGAAGGTATTGAAGGTAGAGTTAAATATAAAGGTGAAATGGAAGGTGTAGTATATCAGCTTGTTGGAGGACTAAGATCCTGCATGGGCTATTTAGGTTCTGCCTCAATTGAAGAATTATGGAAGAAATCAAGCTATGTTGAAATAACAACATCTGGATTAAGAGAAAGTCATGTTCATGATGTTGAAATCGTAAAAGAAGTAATGAATTATAGTAAATAGATTTGTTCACAACTTTTTTTTTTTTTTCTCTCTCTCTCTCTCTCTCTCCTCCCCCGTATTAAATTGTAAATAATTTATTTTGATTTTTTCATTTTGAAATTTAAATCATATAAGCTAAATATTTTTAATGTTTCTCCAAATTAAATTTGTATTTATTTTATAAAAATTTATTAATACTAAACTTTGCTAAACAAATATAGTCACTTGTTTAAATATCACTATCCTTTCTCTAAAAAAGAATATTTATTAAAAAAGATCAATTTTAATATTAATAATATATTTCATGATAAAAATAATTATATTAAGTGAATTTATCTTATTTATTATTTGATATTGAATTAAAAGTGTAAGCAAAAAAAAAATTTAAATTCAATTTTCTTCAATTTTAGTTAAATATCCAATTTTATTATGATTAACTTGGAATTACAAATACTTGATTTTCAAACTCATTTACACATTTTCTTTTCTTTGAAAATCATATCTTACGTATGGAAGAGATGATTATTTAATATGTTAAATATCTATCCAAATAATAATTAATTGTATTTGTTCAAAAATTAATTACCTTTTCTTCATAAAATTCAAAAATTTATTTCAAAATAAATAATGAATTTTATTTGGAATGAAAATATATTCCATTAATTATTTTGAAATATATTGATCAATTGAATTTATTAGAAGTATGTTAGAGAATAATGTACGATTCAAAATACAATTTAATTTTAAGCTAATTAAAAAAGTCGAATAAGAAGCTATTTATCTTTTAAATGTTATATATAATTAAAATTGAACAGCGTTTCTTCAGAGGTAAAAAAACTTCCAACTATTTATCCATAACTTATTTCACAATTCAACAAAACTATAAGTGAATAGAAAAATTTGTAATCTCATACTTTATGAATTTGTCATTTATTCTGTTTTTTCATGTGAAAATTTATATTAATATCAATAAATATATTTATAGGTAGAATGAATTAGTATCAAGAAAGATTTAATCATTGAATAAATCAAAAGATAATATAAATATTAATTATAAGCCTTAAAGTAGCTAGATGATTAGTATCAATCCATAAATTTGCTAATAATAACATCTAATTAGAAGAATAAGTTGTATTTACTGGCAAACTTCCTATTATTGAAATGTTCAAACATTAGACAAAATCTTCACTGAAATTTACAAAAATTAATTTAATTCTAAAAACATTTAATGTAGAGAAATTTGTTTCATCTCTTGTTGAATAATATTTTTTCAAAAAAATTTATTTCAAAAAAGGAATTATGTCACAGCAAACTAAGGTTAAGAAAATAGTATAGATCTCACACTTTTTTCAACAAAATCTGTTGAACTCGATTTATTAGATTTATTAAGATCCATTTGCTATATTTTTTATTAGAAATTTTTTTTATTTCAATATTTTACATTTAAATTTAACTAATTCTAATTTACATGTTTAAAATAGTCTATTATACACGTAATAAATATAGATATAAATATTTATAAGTATTACAATAAATGAATTCAAACTTGTAAATGTAATGATTATTTAATAACACAAATTAAATTATTATTTAATCATTTTGATTAAGAAACATAAACTATTAAAAATAATTTAATATGCTTTATAAGAAAAATACTAAATATTTAATGTAATTTTTTTCAATTTGAAAAAAATCCTTTGTATTAAAACAAATAATACCAAATTTTTACTTTTTTTTTAATCGTGATTTCGGTCCAAATTGATGAATATCTTAGTTTATATTAATAAATTAAATCGTTATTATTCAATATAGACTCCTTACTTAAAGATAATTTATATTTTAAATCATTAACCATTTTTTAAATTTAAAATATTTAATATTTTCTGTATTTAGATATTTTTAAGAGACAAATTCTTAGCTTTTCGAAAAAAAATGTGTAATTTAAACAAGCCTTTTTAATAATTATAAGAAAAAGCACTTTAATTTATTATTACAACAAGATTTAAACATAATAATTTCAACCTATGTAATAATTACCTAATAAATAATATTATCTTCTCAGAATATTGTTCTTTAATTCAGCTCTAGTGCTGATTATTGAATTTGCTACAATTTTTCAATTATATGAATAACAAAGTTGATTTATCTCTTCCAAATAATATTATAAAATAATAAGTTACAAAAATAATAGGCTAAATAGCAAATTAGTGTACAAATATTTTGTGATTAGTAATTTTGTCAACCATTATAAATCAAGTCCAAATAGATTAATTTTCACAGAAGTGTCATCTCATAATGATAGAATTATATGGTTATTAGTTTTCGTAGTAATAAAAAAAATTATAAAAAAATTTAATATAACAATCATTTAATACAGAAAAAAGTATTTTTCTTAATCAACATATTTAAAAAAAATAATTCGAATGGTAGTTAATTACTATATTTTTTCTTTAGAAAAATATACAGCATTCATGAAATTTTAACATAAATTAACACAAAGCAAACAATCTCAATATTATAGGAAAGACGAACGCAAATATTAAGAAAAATTGAGTTCTGATTTCAATCAAATTTTTTTAGACAATTTTTAATTTTATAAAATATGTAATCTGGCGCCAAAGATGATTTCCATAATCTATCTCTTACCGAGCTTTTTTTTTCATTTTACGAAAGAAGTTTACAATCATTGAAAATGTTCAATTATTTGAAGTTATTTTTGATTTTCGCTGCTTTATGTAATCTCTTATCGCTTTTACCTGATCAGGTTTTTTTTAATCATCTTTCAAATACATCCATCAATCCAAATTTTGTCTCCAAATATTCCTATGTAAAGTTGAAATCTGGTTTCGTTCGCCCCTTAGCTCAAGCTGCGAATCGAGGAGCTTCTAGTACAGGCTCTTTATTTAGAGGTATTTCACAAAGTCATGCTGGTGGATCTGGTAGATCTTTATTCCAACCAGGCCCTCAAGGTTCACCAAATACAGGATTGCGTCATCCCCTTGGCTCTTCGCAAGCTGTTGCTCGAGCAATAAGTAGAGCTCTTGGAACTTCCCCAAGTTCTAGTTCACGATTTATAGGCTCATCTTCCGGAGCAAATCCCAGAGCAAATGTTGGCGCGGCTTCACAAGATCTTCGTGGTTCTACATCAGCTGGATCTAGTATATTTCCAAGAAGTTCTTCATCGACTCAAAATTTGCAATCAAGAAATTTTGGTCTTCAATCTCATCATAGGGGTTCTCATTCTGCTACAGGAGCTGCGTCAGCACCCTCTCGTTATGGCCCTGGTTTTCCTCCACTCACAAGACCTGTAGGCTATCTTTCTGTACCATGTCCTAATAACCCAAATTCCAATCATTTTTTAAAACCAGGAAATGGAAAAAGACAACATTGCCAATATTGTGATTAAAGTGATTTTTAACTCTGTGAGGTAAAATAAAGTTCTAAATTTTGTATGTATGTATGTATTAGTGTTATATTTCTCAATAGCTGGATAATAATCAAGTTAAAATTAAAGAAAATGGTTTTTTAAGAATTTTTCCGTGAAAGCTCATCAAAATTGTTTAAAATTATTACTGAAGGTTAATTTATTTCAATATACTTGTTTGAAATTCCAGATAAATTTAAAAGTTGGTTGCTTTTTTTTTTTTTTAAATTACAAGTTATTTGGTTAAATCAAGAAATGGGTTTTGCGAAAGTTTAGTCTGATTTTTGAATTTCAAGGATCTATTTTTTATTTCTTGCAGCATGGATGGTTTTTCTAACACGATCTTTTGTTTGGAATGTCTTTAAAAGCATTAATTTTCATTCTCGAATCTAATTTCATCCATGTTTTTTTAAAAAAGGTGAATAAAATTTAAACCAATATTATGAACAAATTCATTGAAAAAAAATGAGCACTGCTTTTTTTGTTAGATATTTATTGAGTAAATCCCAAGTGAATTTATTTAGCTTTGATTAGATTAGGCTGCTTAATTGAATTTTCTAAATAATTCCAGTCTTCTATTTTGTTACAAATTTAGTATCATTATGAAATTAAAAGAAGAAAAGTTAAAGTAATCAGAGACTTGATAATTAACATAGATAGTTGTATATTATACATTTTATAGAATTAAAATAATTGTATAATTAACAAACTTTAATTTTTAACTTTTCCAAGATACAAACATCAAATATTAATTTAATATTAAAATATATGTATTTTAACATTTAATTAATTTATCAGCATATGCATGTTAATGATTTTCAAAAGTATTAAGAATTTTCAATAATTTTTTTCTTTATAATAGTGTTTCTGATAAACAGATTTTTGACTATTTTTCGAATCGATAAGGATTCTTTTTTTTTTTTTTTGTCTGGATTTACCTACTTCAACATCTTTTAATTGTATTATTTATGAGCTAATCATAATAAATATTTTTTTATTTAATTTAAAATAATTGTTATCAGTATAGAAAGTCTTTTTGTATAAATTGGTTGGTTGATTTTTCTTTGCATGAGTCTATTCCTTTATTACTTTAGATATATTAATCAAGAGCAAAGAGTTTCTTTAAGCAAATGAATAATAAAGATGGTAAATTAGATAATAACTCTTTTAATTGACGTTATTTATCATATGATAATGTGAATATTCATTATTTAGACATTGCACAAATCTAAGATCAATGATTCATGTATCATTAATAACATCTTCAATTTCAACTCGATATAAACCTAACTTAAGAATTCATATAAAAAATAGTTAAATATTAATTTGAAAAATTAAATTATTCTTGAATAATCTTTTTTTTTGTTAACTAATCAATTTTATTCTCATAATCTAAGTTCCAGTTTTTTATTTGTAAAATATCTGCATAATTTGACTATAAGTTGCCTTGTACTCAAAAATTCTAATAGAAAAAAATTAGGTGTATAGAATAGAACAAACTTGTAATTGATGTAAATATAACAATATCATACAATTATTATATGAAGTACTTAAATTGATACTATACTATTTAAATCTTTAATAATAGTTATCAAATCTTCAAGTTATTAAATATTTCACAGTTTTGAGAATTCTTAAAAAAAAAAAAATTTTTCGCTTTTTTATTTTATAAGTTCAGTAAATTAATTCAAAGACTATTTGTAAATATATAATCCAATTCACAATTACAAGAATCAGTATTTCTACAATATACATTTGCTAATTGATTTTTTTTAAATTAAAGTTATAAAGTTATTTACTCTCGTAGAATAATAAATATAATTATTGCTTTAAGTTACAAATATATTTTATTTATATGAGATTTTTCTCAAAAAAGTAAAGTTTAAGAAAATGACTAAAAATCAACTTTTTTTTTGTAATATTTGTATAAAAGAAAAAAAATGATCGAATAAATTTCACAATTCATACATTGTTGTATGGCAATTTAAAGTTCTACAAAATAATTTAAATATAACTCAAAGATTTTTTGTTTAACAATAAAGTTAATCAATTTAGAATGATCTAATATACTGATTCAAATTGATATTGATTATTATTCAAACCAAAAATTCTGTTTCTTTTAAATTGATTCTTATTTAGTATAAAAATATTCTATACAAAGTTTCAAGCATAAATTTGGAGTAAATTCATTTAGAGTTACTTAAAGATTATATTTAAAATTATTTGTTTCATCATTAAATAATCTTGCTTGTTATAAATGGAGTTTCCTTATTTAAAGATAATTTTGATCTATTGTTTATTGCTTTTTGATCAATAATAAATAGTATTTAAAGATGATTGGTTTGGTATTAAATTTGCCATATGCGTTTATTTTCGTTGAAACATTGTAAGACAAGTTCATACTTAAAAATTATAAATTCATAGACTTTTTTTTTCAAAATTAAATTATAATTTCAAATTAATTCATAATTCTAAAGATATATTTTGTCCTCTGTTTATTCAACAAAAACAACATATATATTATATTGTCAATTAATTCTCTTAATAATATTTAGTTGTTTTTAAAAGAATTATTTATTAAAATGATTGGATTAAATATTTTGCTATTCAATGCTTTTATTTTTTTTTGTTTTCTATAGAAATTTTTTCATTTTATTTAGATTATGGTAATTTGGACTATTAAAACAGAAATTATGAGTGAGTAGAAAATGTTTTTTTCTTGTATTTTAGAGCCTTTCCATGATATTCTTAAGCTGATTTTCACAAATTAGAAATGACATGAATTAAACCACATTTTAATCTATTTAATAATAAATAATGAACTAAGAAGCCAATAAATTAAATGTTAAGAAGAAATGATAAGTGAATATATTTCTCTAAGTTCCATAGTAAATTATTCTATTAAAAATTATTTGAGTGATTTCCTTTGTACTTTCTAGGCATGTTTTTATATTAAAAACCTGTTATTAAATAATAAACACATCATTAAATGACTAAATGGACAAAGTCTAGTTGTATATTTGTTTCAAATAGATTAAAATTTAATATTTATTTTATGGGCTATACAATTAAAATGGAATATTTCTTAAAAAATTAGAAACTAATGGATAATAATTTCTTTAAAGGTTAAAACTTAGAAATATTAAATGTTAGTCTTTGATGAGTTGAAAATTAACGAATTTCAAAATAATTTGAATATTAATATTGGAATAATAATGTATACATATAGGTATTAAAGTTTCTTTGATTTTACATTAATAATATCAAATATAAAGTCAAATTAAATATGTCTAAACTTAATTTGGTATTGAATAAATTCTGAAGACTTTCTGTTTCCAAATTATTTTTATTATTGCTTTAATATTACATATATTTTGCTAAGATTACTTAACTATTAGAAAAATATATGTTTAAATAAAGTTTTGTAACTAATCATGATTAATATAAATTTAATTCAAAATTAGCCTAGTAAAATATTGCCAGTTATTTAATGTTAATTTGATTTCATTCAAGATTAGTATAGCTGACAAATTTTTAAGTTATTTTGATTTTTGGAAGTATTTTTTTTCGGGGTATCTAAATCAAATAGAATAGTTGGGCTTTGCACAGCCTATTCAAAATAATTATAAAATTGGTTGATATTCTCATAATTCAACTTAATATTTATTTATTAATCATTATCATCAATGAGCGCTTTTTTTACACGTTCTAATAGTTTATTTAGATTTTGATCTTGATAAACATGTTTTCCAAACAGGTTAATGGTCAGTACTTTAACTTGATTGCTCACTAAATTTCCGTTTTCTAATTCATAAATAAAGTTGATTGGGCTTCCTGGACTACATTTAATCGTACTAGAAACCTTAATATCACAGATATTTCCACCTATAATTGGGATTGAAGTAAAAATTTGACTTCCTTCATAAATGATATATGAAAATTCACTAAATTGATAATTTTTTATACTTCCAGTTTCGACATCTACAAGCGGAAATTCTATTTCAAGGGTTGTTTTTTTAACAATTCCAATAAAAACCAGTTCCAGATGTTTGATGTATTTTTGATCAATTTTTACATCAAAGCTCCGATCAATTAGTGCAGTATTTAAGTTATTTACACTTGGGCAATGCAATGGTACCTCTCCAACTTTGTATGATGTTACTTTAACATAACTTGGATGTTTAATAGTTTTTCTTGTAACAATTATATCTGTATTAACAAAAAATTCTTTGTCTTCAAAATCAAAGCTGAATTCTCCATTTTCTCCATGAATAATAACATCTTTTTTACATTCAACTTCTGCAACATAAAACAGTTTTGTAGTATATGCGTAAAAAACAACATTTTTTATTTCTTTACATTTTTTTTTATTGCTAGCATTCCCCACATAAGGATAAATAGTATTTGTTTTTGCAATAATAGAGACTAGGAGAAGTGGTCCTGTATTATAAATTTGATTTTCGTAAGCTTCTTCATCTTCATTTTCATCTTCATTTTTTTTGCTATCTTTTCTTTTTTTCCATTTTAGCCCTTTTGTTAATCTTTTTTTTTTGTATGGTATTTGTAATCTATTTCCTTCAGTTTCCCATATTTCTAAGCAAATTGTTAAAAAAAAAGTCAATATAAAAAAAAGCTTCATTTACTTTTTAGTTTTTTTTAAAAACCGATTTTTAGATCTATTTACAACCTATGCGCGCCAAACATTTAGGTTTAGGTTTAGGGGTTTAGGTTTAGGTTTAGGTTTAGGGTTTAGGTTTAGGGTTTAGGTTTAGGTTTAGGTTTAGGGTTTAGGGTTTAGGGGGTTTAGGTTTAGGTTTAGGGGTTTTAGGTTTAGGTTTTAGGTTTTAGGTTTAGGTTTAGGTTTAAGGGTTTTAGGGTTTTAGGGTTTAGGGGTTTTTAGGTTTAGGTTTAGGTTTTAGGTTTTTAGGTTTTAGGGTTTAGGTTTTTTTTTTTTTTTTTTTTTAGGTTTAGGTTTAGGTTTAGGTTTAGGTTTAGGTTTAGGTTTAGGTTTAGGTTTTTAGGTTTTTAGGGTTTTTTAGGTTTAGGTTTAGGTTTAGGGTTTAGGTTTTAGGTTTAGGTTTAGGTTTTAGGTTTAGGTTTAGGTTTTAGGTTTAGGTTTAGGGTTTAGGTTTAGGTTTAGGTTTAGGTTTAGGTTTAGGTTTAGGTTTTAGGTTTAGGCTAGGGTTTAGGTTTAGGTTTAGGTTTAGGTTTTAGGTTTTAGGTTTAGGTTTAGGTTTTAGGTTTTTTTTTAGGTTTAGGTTTAGGGTTTTAGGTTTAGGGTTTTAGGTTTAGGTTTAGGTTTAGGTTTAGGTTTAGGTTTAGGTTTAGGTTTAGGTTAGGTTTAGGGTTTTAGGGTTTAGGTTTAGGTTTTAGGTTTAGGGTTTAGGGTTTTTAGGTTTAGGTTTTAGGTTTTAGGTTTAGGGTTTTAGGTAAAAGTTTAGGGTTTAGGTTTAGGGTTTAGGTTTAGGTTTAGGTTTAGGTTTAGGTTTTAGGTTTAGGTTTTAGGTTTAGGTTTAAGGTTTAGGTTTAGGGTTTAGGGTTTTAGGTTTTAGGTTTAGGTTTAGGTTTAGGCGCCCCTCGCCCCCGCCCCCTCCCTCTCCTCCTCCCCCCCCCCGCCCCCCTGAGTAAAAAAAAATTTCCCCTCCCTTTCCGCGCCCCCGTTTTTTTG
>NW_667182.1:0-9511 GCF_000006425.1 Cryptosporidium hominis TU502
CTTGATTAATGTAGTCATATATCTTAATATCCATGAAAGACTTGTATGTGCATATGTATTAAAACCAATTTACATGAATACACCCGAAATTATATTAATATTTCAAAGAAGAAACCTCTTCTAAAACAATAATGTGAAAATAAACTCAATTACTTCAATTGGAAGTGTTCTTCTGCATTTTAACTTCGCTTAATTTCCGTATATAATCAATAAATAACTTGATTTTTTACTTTGACTGTTGATTTTTACCACAATCACAAGTTTTATTAATTTTTAATTTTGCACAAACTTAGATATTTTATTAATTTACATACGTATATGCATATACATAAGTAGTTAATTTACAAATATATATACATATATGTATTTTAATCTTTCCTTGCTATAAGAAATTGGAATATTACTCTCGAATTATTACCCTTGATTAATATCGGGGGAAAAAATAGTATTTCGTTCCTTTCCCTTGATCCTGAAATAATTACAAAATATTCTTTCAAAAGACCAAGCCTATATACGAAAAAAAAAATCCTTAATTTGAAATTTATTTGGGTATTACTTTTCGAGGATTAGTATATATTAATTTTCTTTCTCAAGAATATTAATTTCTTTTTTTTTTCGCTTCCTCCCCAGCCTTTCAATATTTCTTGTTAAATTTAATTTTGTATTCCGGGGTTAATAATTTCTTTTTTAATTTACTATTATTTAATATATTACTTATTATTTTGGCAATATCGGTGCTTTTTAGGCGGCAACATGGGCGGCATGTGGTTTATGTGGGGGGAATATTTAAATTTGAATATTTTGGTATCTGCAAAAGAAATTATTAATCAATGATAATAAAAAAAAAAAAAAAGAAGTGGCCCCCTTCTAAAAATTAAAATAATATTAAGAAAATAAGGAAAAAGACTGATTCTTTTTTCTTTTTTTTTTTTGAAGAGGAACTTTAGCTCTATTTCTTGTAACACTCTTCTAATTAATCCATTAAGGAATTGAATTGAGTCGCACAAATACACATTGTAAACATAAAACGAGTTAATAATGGGTCAAGCCTGTTGTAATAAGAGTTTAATGGCATATTGCCTGAGCTACTTAGTTTTAGCTCTTGCAATTCTTATCACAAACTTTAAGCCTCTTCCAATTATAGTTCAGATGTTAATGTACACGTCATCGATTATTTATATCGGATCTTATTTATCTCTTTCTCAAACAATTATTGATCCTAAAACGGGAGAGAAGGATCGAAGCACAGAATCACTTTCCAGGAAAGATGCAATGATGTTCCCAGTCATTAGTTCGATTGCCTTGTTTTCACTATATTTGGCATATAAATTTCTCCCTGTTTACTGGGTAAATTTGCTCTTGACTTCATACTTATTCATAATTGGTGCAGTTGCGCTGATGGAGACTATTTTACAGTTCATATCAATTGTAATTTATAAATGTGATGATATTTGTAAAGATACCAAATTGATAATTGTTGACACTCATTTTAATTTCTTTGGATACTTTGAGAATCCAGATGATCCAAGAGGCCACGAAATTAAGATAACTATTCATCATTTGTGGTCACTTGCACTTAGTTTGGCCCTTGGGATCATTTTGATAATAACAGATTCGTGGATTATTCACAATCTCTTTGCAATTGCTTTCTGTATCCAAGCAATCTCTCTCATTTCCATTGGCAGTTTCAAAATTGGAGCTATTTTACTGTGTGGATTATTTGTTTATGATATATTTTGGGTATTTGGAACAGACGTTATGGTAACAGTTGCAAAATCTTTCCAAGGACCAGCTAAACTCATCTTTCCTGTTTCATTTGATCCATGGAAACAAAGTATATTGGGTCTCGGAGATATTGTAATTCCTGGACTTTTCATATCTCTATGTTTGAGATTTGATCTCAAAGATTACACAAAGAAACATAATCAGAGTCTTTACCATTTGATTTCCAGCTCCCTACAAACCCCCACATTCTGCACAGTTTTAGTCTCATATCTACTTGGACTCATTACAACTGCCTGTGTTATGTTATACTTTAAAGCAGCTCAACCTGCATTACTTTACTTGGTTCCATTCTGTCTTATTAGTATGGTCTTGTCTGTAGTGTATAGAAACAAGTCTTCTGATGCTTGGAATTATTCTGAGGAAGCTGACTCTGATGAAAAAATTAACGACTCCAAAGAGAGCTCCGAGGAGGATAACTCACAGAGTAAAACTTCAACTAGAAAAAATTCAAATGAATTAAAACAAAAAAAGGATGACTGATTATAACTTCAATTTTTTTTTCCTCCCTAACTTAAAGAAATCTCCATAAATTCAATCTAATAATTAGACTATGGGAGAGGAGGAAATGAAAGATTATATACTCTTATACTTATTAATAGTTATTATTTGATCCTTATTCAATTTTTTTTTTTTTTTTATTATTTTGCATGTGGATGCATTTTTCTTGTTTAAAAAAAAATTACGTGTTATACCGGTATATAAAAAATTTTGTTGGGGGAAAAAGTCGAGTAGAAAAAAAAATTTATGAAATAAAAAACAAATTGTTAGAGAAGAGAAAGTAGTTGAAAGTATTTTGTTAAAGTTAAGTTTCAAAAAATAAGGACAATTCTGTTTGAAATAATTAAATTGATTTAAGAAAAGGTTTTGCAAATTAAAAATAAACCTTAAAAAAAAAAAAAAAGAATGAAGCTTTACTCTGTATTGGCATCATTAAGTTTATTATTGCTTAATTTCACAATTCAAGCTGAAAGCCAAGACTACCCAAAAAATGAAAATCTTATCAACTTGAAAGAACATGAATTCAAAGAAAAAGTATTAGACGATACGACAGATCAAATATGGTTTGTTAAATTCTATGCCCCTTGGTGTGGGCATTGTAGGCATTTATATCCAGAAATATTAAAAGTTTCTGAACATTATAAAGGGAACGAAAAAGTGAAAATAGCTAAAGTTGATTGCAGTGTGGAAACAAAAATATGTAAAGAACAAAACGTTGTTAGTTATCCAACAATGAGAATTTTTTCAAAAGGAAATTTAATCAAACAATATAAACGTCCAAAAAGAACTCACACAGATATTATTAAATTCATTGAGAAAGGAATTCAGCCTGACATAATCAAGATTCAATCATATGATCAAATTAATGAACTTAGCTCAGACTTATCAGCATATCCAATTCTACTGATAATGTTTAATTCAGAGACTGAAATTAACCAAAATTTAGAATTTCTTGAAGAAATTGTTAAAAAGAATGATTTTGAAATAACAATAGCAGTAACTCATGCTAAGAGTGTTAAACACCGTGTTCTAGAAAATACAAAAGATCAGAAATTTAGTAACACTGACTTGTGCTTAACATCCCCATGTATTACTATGATTGGAAAAGATAACTTCTCACCATCAATACTATTAGTTAAAGAAACTGAATTTACTCTCAACTTTATCCAACAATACAGATTTCCATTCTTAAATGCACCATCTAGAATGGAATTCATTGAATACCTTAATAGTGGAAATCTTGTAGTTATTATGGGAATCAAAGAAAATGTTCAAATTAATCATGAAATTAGTGGTGATTTTATTACTGATTTCGGTAAAGTTGCTGAAAAGGTTAGAAGAGAAATGTTCTTACCTATAAAGTTTTCAGAATCAGAAACTCCTAGAGGAATTTTATTTGCAATCGTTGATTTTGTATCTTACTCATCACTTTTTAGAGAATTTGGAATCACCAACTTCAACTTTATACAAGGATATGAAATTGTGGTTTCTGATGGACTGAAGTATTACTACAACCGTCCAGATATGATGAAAATCCCTGTTTTATTTGAAACGATAAAATTAATTTCCAATCAAGATTCAAAAGTTCCTAAGCTAAAAGCATACTCTATATTTAATCCAAATACTATTAGGAGGTTTTTTTATGACCTTAATGTAATTATCAGCGATATCTTTTATAAATCATGGATTCATGCAATTGCTGTCACAGTCATTGCATTCCTAATTGTGGCTGGGCTCACAGTATTCTGTTGCCTTATTTTCTTTGGTGACCTCGCAGATTCATATTTATTACATGATGATATGGCTACTATTGAAATGCAGAATATGGCGCCAAGTTCAGAAAAGAAAGTAATTAATAATAAAGACGAAAAATCTGATAATGAACTGGAAAATAGTTCTTTAAGTGATACAGTACGTTTTTCTGACGAAGAGCCTGAATTGGAGGAACCCAGAAAGGAAAGGTAGATAGAGCAAAGCTTTTCAAGTTCATTTTCTTTAATGGTAAAATAAAATATATATTTTCATAAATGGTTGTAAAATACACGTAATTCTCTCTAAAAAGTGTTTAATACCTTTATTTACTTAATTTCGCGAGAATTTACCGAAAATTAAGTACTCTTAAAAGTATAATTACTGTATTTCATAATAACTCATTTAAAATGGGCAAAAGAAGACAGAAACAATCATTAAATGACTTAGATATAGCCCAAAAGTTGGCTTTGCCTGTGGATGAAGTTACTGAAGACCCTGAATGTCAAGAAGCTATGGATTATTTAAAAAGTGTACGGGAGGAAGCAAAGTTAATAACAGCATGTAAGGTCTATACAAATGAATTAGAGAGTGATAAAGAAGAAACTTTGATTACAAAAGTCAAAGATACAAAGAATAATATTACAGACAATCAGAATTCTCAGGGCAACTGTAATTATGGTGACTTTGAATCATTTAACAAACTACCATATTTCAGAGAATCTATCAATAATCAGAAAAGACCCTGCTTATGATATATGTAAATCTGAAATCATTGAATATATACTTTCACAAGAGGAAAAAAGTCTCAAACATTGACGGGAAGCTTTACAAACTGAAAAAGATTATTTCTGGTTTCAAACTGGGAAGAAATCATCAAGTCGACCAAAAATTCCATGTATTACTATAGGTAAATGGAATTCATACAATTGGTCCAACTTATTAGAATATTTCGCTAATAAATTTGATGAAAGTGCACTGGACTCCTTCTTATTGGATACTAATAAAATTCAATGGGTTATTCTTGCTCTCATTTCTGTTCATACGATTGACTCATATAATCCACATGTTTCATTTTGCATGCAAAGAATTAAAAGGTATTTGGAATCGAATGATTTCTCGCACTTAAGCAAGGATGACCATTTTCGTATTGAAACCATTATTATTATTATTAAATACATTTATAATCAATTTTAATAGCCTTATTTATATACTAATTATTTACTTTTCGTTTATTTGAAACTTTCTCCACGTGTTATAAAGAATTGAGATTAATACTAAATATAAAAATGATAGTGTAAGTGAAAAGTAATACATGAATTCAGATTAGTTAATGAAATCAACTAAAATACAATAAAATTTAATTAGAGTGCTTTTTTTTCTTAAAATATATATATAAATGTGATTATAATATGTTAGTTAACTATTTGAATTAAATCATTTAATACTTAATTTATCATAAATTTGTTATAGGTATTTGATAACTTGATTCCTAAATTAATGAGTACAAAATTGGAGGAGTAAACAATTAGAAAATATCTATAAATATTATGCTCTTTTTAAATTGTTTACTCATTTGGATTTTTCTTTTTTATTATTAAATTACAAATTATATTTTATTTATATTTATAAAGTAACATTTGGCGCCATTTCACAAATTGAAGAATTAACTTTACGAGAAATTACTATTGTATTAATTTGAAGAAAATAAGTAAGTCAAATCAAAATAAAAATTATTGGGATTATTTAAAATAGCTACCAATTCCCTTAGAAGTAAAACTAGCACTAAATCTAGGGAAATTACTTGAAAGAATTGGAATTATTAATAAGCAATGGATAAAATTTGGAATGTGGTCAAATCGCGTCTAGAAAAAGGGGATTCCTATGATGCTTATCAACTACTGATCAGCANGATTATCTCGATTTAACCCAAAANGATTCTGTGGATTTCGGGTTAGAAAAAGCAAAAATATTTTGATGAGTATGGGTTTAATGAAATAGCTTGCCATGTATGTAGCAGTATGATCAAGAAAGCTAGAGAAGAAAAACTAAAGATTACAAATAGCCAATTTAACTCTATAATGTATATATTAAGCTCAGGTAGCTTTTGTAATGAGAAGGGAAAATTGCTTAATGATACTCTTCTATGGTGTAAAGATCATGAAAATGATAATACTGATTATATATATAAATTACATGTATGGGCTTCCAATTATTATTTTATTCATCAAAATTTTTCCAAAGCTCAACTTTATGTGATTTTAACTGAAAATCCTGAACTTTTTGCCAACATTCTTATTGAATGGAGCAAGAAGGGTTATCAATCAGAAAAAGATATATTTCTACTTAGAGCTGTGCTTGTATTACTTTCCTTAAATAAAACACAATTTGCCCACGATCTACTTGATAAATACTGTCAATTATTAAACGAAAGCAATGATACTTCTTTATCTCTCTCCTCATCCTTTAATTCTAATATTGACTCTAACATACCATCTGCTCCAATACAAATGGCATTCTTCATCATTTCAGCTTGCGAGCTTTCAGATAAAAAAACCGCCATGCATTTTTTTGACATAATAAAAAATAAATATGCTCTTTTAATTAGGCGGGATTCCAGTTTTTCACGAATTATTGACAAAATTGACCAAATATATTTTAATAGGCAAAAAAACGCTTCATTTAATATGTTATCAAACCTTCTTTCAATGTTCAATACTGATGAATAATAGTTTGTGAAAACTGGTTATTTTACTTACTGATTTTCCAATCAAAATTTATTTATATCTTTATCACTAGAATACATATTATCTTTAGATGAGGCAAGTTTTTGTATTATAAATTTTTATTTATTATTATCTCTTCCCCACACTTATGTAATTTGCTATATAACAGTCACAATTTTCACGTTCTTTATTCTATTGCAATACTTGCAATTAGAGTAGAAATAAGGAAACGGAAGGAAAAAAAAAAAAAAAAGAAATTATTTATCTACCTTATAATCTTTAGTTAAGCAAATAGCCAAAAATGTTCTATTGAATTAAAAGATAAATTCAGAAAAAAAAGACCATTTCTAATCACAACCAAGGAAAAGGGTATCATAAGCAGAACTGGCTTATTAGGTCTTGTTTTCATCATAATAAATCCTCAATTCAGTTTATAACTATAAAAATAGCATCTAATAATACCTTTATTTTTAAATTATATAGTAAAATAGATCATTTGAAACTTTATGTTATCAAATATTATTGGAGGAAAAAAAGATACGTAATAATGGCTCCAGTTTTAATTGAGTAGACTTTGTGGCTTAATTTGCATTGCAATCCCCTTAAAATGTATATATATATGTCATTACTATTCAGCATTAAAAACTATGTTTGATTAAATAAAGGTAATAAATGGCGGAACATAAAAATGAAAAGATCATTGTTCAGTAATAAAGAAATATCATCATCTTATTGGTAAGAGCCCAATGCTTGAAATTCAAGCAACATCATCACAAAAAATCTGTTGTCATTCCAAATCCTACATTTATTACCTTTATTTATTCCACCATTACATCTACTAATGATTTTCACTTAAATCAACCACCACTATTGATAATTCATTCATTAAACCCATTGCTCATTACAAATTATTTTAATGGCATTAGCTCGTCTCAGGATTATTAATAAACTAACTTCTCTGTCAAATCCTGTTTCTGGAAATAAACAACTTATATATTTCCAATATAATTATATATATATTTCCAATATAATTATATATATTTCAAAAAAAAAGTCGACTATTTGTTTTTCTTATAAATTCTAAAAAATTCTTCATTATCCTTATTCAACTGCAAATATATACATTACTTCTCTAGATGCTCAACATTCTCAAACTAGTATTTATACTGTTCATCATCTTTCTCTAGTCAAACAACAAATAATAAATATCCAATATTCAAATAATATCGCCAAATCTACTTTCTTCTACATCTTCAAAAAACATTTGAAAAAATGACAATTTATTAAATGTCAGCCAAGGAAACTGCATTACGTGTAAACGATAATTATATAAATATATATTTAATATAATTATTAAAAATAATAATAAAATGTCCCGCGCCTAAAGACAAATTGATTACTATTAAAAAGGACCGCCCAATCCGGCCTCGATTTCTCTTATACGGGTTACGAGGATCGAACTCGTGATCTCTCGCGTGTTAGGCGAGCGTCATAGCCACTAGACCAAACCCGCTACGTTTGGGAAGATCATAGATCGTAGTTATAATATTTCAGAAAGAAGAAAAAAATCAATACTGATCAATTCTACCGGTTAAAGGTATGATATATCAGTGAGGTAATTTTTCTTCATTTTTTAATAAAATCAGAAAAAATCAAAAAATATAAAACCTAAGAATAGAGGGAATTTAGGGCAATTTCTTTTCTCACAAAGGATATTTGGAATGCAGCTTGAATAAGTAATTATGGAGAACTTTCAATTCCGAGAAATTTCTATTCATTTCAAATCCTGATTATATTTCAAAATTATACAAATCTAGCAAGGCATATTATTAACAGAACTCACTTTTCCCATTATATTAAATAATATCCTAATTAACAGTGACCGAATTTACTCTTTATGATTCACATTATGATTTTGTAAACATGAAGTATTCTTATAAACATTGGTTATTACGCTCTTCCACGTACAATTTGTTAAATAAAAAGTATCTATTTATTCATCTACCGCACGAACATTTAATCCTATCTCTTCTCCTATCCTCTTACTATCCTTCTTTCCCCCTCTTTTCCCCTCATCCCCACTTTTTTCACCATCTCTCCTCCCCTTTTCTCTCCCTTCTTTTCTCTTTTCTTTGTCCTTTTTTTGCTTCCCCCCATTTTAATCAAAAACTAATTTTGGCGTTTGGCGCCTAAACATGCATATTTGCAGTATAATACGAAAATTATTTTACACTCCCTCGTAATTTCCCCCCTGCAAGAGTGAATACAACAATATAAATATATATATTTATATTTGCATTCATATTTATATATATATATATATATATATAAATATATATATAAATAATATAATTCTTAGATATTAACATTTCAAGACTCGAAAATATACTGAGAGTGAAAGTTGAATGATTTGGATGGAATTAACCACATTTTGGAAATATATAGATTTACGAGAAAAGTGTGCAAACTTATAAATTTCCTTGAACTCTAAATCGCAAGCAACCTTTACTAAAACTTTATTAATCACAATCAAAAATTCCAAAAGCTTTGATTATTCCTATACTAATTGAGAGGAGAAAAAAAAAGATCAAAAGGTTAAGAGGGAATATCATAACAACTCACTATTAAAATTAAAATTGATATTTAAACGGTATATATGTGAATACAAGAGTGAAAGAAATGTCAGCTTTATTCTCGTTAAATTTTAGAAACCAAAACAAATCAAAGCAGGAAAAGGAGGAAAACTTGACTAA
>NW_667194.1:0-9926 GCF_000006425.1 Cryptosporidium hominis TU502
TTATGTTGACAGAGGATCTTTCTCTATTGAGGTCTTACTGCTACTATATTCATTAAAGTTAAATTATCCAGATACTGTCTATTTACTTAGAGGAAATCACGAATGTAGACAAATGACAACTTTTTTCAATTTTTGNGATGAATGTGAATACAAGTATGATTCAACTGTACATGGATATTTTATGGAATCCTTTGATACTCTTCCAATTGCTGCAATTATTAATGGAAAGTTCTTTTGCGTACATGGTGGACTTTCTCCAGAATTACGTTCAGTTGACCAAATTCTGACAATTAATAGATTCCAAGAACCACCAAGATCTGGACTTTACTGTGATATTTTATGGGCTGATCCTTTTGATGAAAAAGATGAAACTGAAACTTGTGAAGAACATTTCGTGACCAATGATGTCAGAGGATGCTCATATTTTTGTGCTACTCAAGCATGTTACATGTGGATTGATCAAAATGGATTACTTTCTATTGTAAGAGCTCATGAGGCACAATTAGAAGGTTTTAAGATGCACAGTCCAAATGTAAAAACAAGATTTCCATCTGTAATCACAATTTTCAGTGCTCCGAATTATTGTGATGTATATAATAATAAAGGTGCTATTCTCAAGTTTGAAAATAACACTTTAAATATACAACAATTCAATTTCTCTGCTCATCCATATTATTTACCAAACTTTTTGGACATATTTTCATGGTCTCTTCCTTTTGTATCAGAAAAAGTTACTGAAATGTTATATTCTATTATACAACCTGTTGCAACTTCTTCTTCTGAACCTATGGAACTTGAAGAGGAAGATTTACCAGATGATGTACGTAGATTAATGGATGCATTTTGCATTAATGAAGATGGAAAGTTACCAGAAGAGGTTGCTAGTCTTGGTTCTTCAATTATTAGATCTGCACAGCCAGCTTCTAGTGTTATTTCAAAGGAAAGAGCTGATACTCTCAGAAAGAAAGTTCAAAGTGTTGCTCGTATTATGAGAGTCTTTTCAACTCTTAGAGAGCAAAACGAACTTATTGTTAAGCTCAAGGGTGTCACTCCTGGTCATAGAATACCCATGGGATTACTCCTTGGTGGAAGGGATGCTCTTGAAAATGAATTAGAAAAGTTCAACAAAGTTAAGACTATGGACGCATATAATGAAAGAAGACCTTATTAAGATATTTATCATATCTTTTGTTTATATCTCAGACTATCAAAGGAGTATAATTTCACGTTTTTTTTAAGTTTATCAAAGAAATACACTTTTTGTTTTACAATATTTAGACAGAACAAATAAAAAAAAAAAGAAACTCTGATGAAGTAATATATATTTAATCTGCAATGGTTTGCCTCTATCACATTTTCTCTTGTATCTTTATAATATATACAATATATAGAAAAAAAAAAAAAGAACTTAATTATGTGATTATTTTTAAATATATAGTTCTCGGGTACCGAAAAGCTAGTTATTAGCCATCCGTTAACCCCTCTTTTCTTTCAACATTAATTCAATTGGTATAAACTCGGAAAAGAATCATATAATCAGTAATATGAGATTTCTTTTAATTATTTTCATAACATTAGCTCATCTTTTCTTTGCAGTAACAGTTCTCTTTGGTCTTCCAGGTCTTGGAATTCCTGTAGAAGATGAAGAAATTGTCACACCTATTTGGTTACTAGATCCCATTGGACTGCTAATAGCTTCCAGAAAATTCTCTTGTGTTTCTGTATTTTCATTAGATGAAATATGGTTTTCATCAATTGGAGAACTTTGATAAAAGTTTGATGATTTTAAAGAATCTAGTGAGCCTTGCTTTTGCTCTGATTTTGAGGAAATGATTGAAGGATTTTTACTAAGATTTAAAGTATTTTCTGAGTAAATATTCAAATTTTCATCATTAATAATATTCTCTCGTTCTTTTCTCTTTTCTGACCTATCAATTCCATTTGGCTGTTGTACTTCTTCCCTTAAAAACAAATCAGAAGAGCCAGCAGTTGTTTCTTGGATAAACTGAGAAATGTTTAATGATCTTATTTCATCGCACTTTACATTTCCCCAGTTGAAACAAGATAAATTTGGTAATTCCTCCCCTTGAAGATTTAATTGAGAATTTAACATTTCATCATCTTTTTTGTTCTCATCATTAAATGGATCCAACATTTTATGGGTTTGGTTAAAATCAATATTGGGTCTCGGTAAAGTTTCAATATAGTAATCAACATATTTCATTGGAGATAAACATCTTTCTCTTAAAATAGGTATATTGTAGCTTTGTCTCCTACTTGGAGTTTGTCCTGAGGCTGGGCTGGTCTTTGCAACAACATTCTCAATTTCTATTAATCCTTGAAGGACTTTATCTAGAATCTTGGGTAAGTCTTTTACCGGACTGGAAAAACCTTTCTTCTCATTATTTCCAGATTTTTCATGAGAGAAGTTTGAGAAAGAAGTAACTTCACCCAAAAGTTGAATCATATCATTAATCTTCACCTGAATATTACTTTGGAAAGATGTCAAGTTATAACCAAAATAATCATCAACACATGATGATAATTCATTATAAGAGCTGTTCTGTAGATTCACTACAGATGAAACATTATTAACACAACTTTGAATTGAACTAGCGCTTAATTCAGATATTTCTGTAAACTTGGAATTAATTTGATCAAATTGTTCATTCCTAATCTTGGAAAAGTCAGCAAATCCTTCAATCAACTTTCTATCTCCAAGGTGAGAAATTGAATGAACAAGTTCTCCAAGCTCATTCTTTCTCTTTTCAAGACAGTCTGTCTGATCTTTAACAAGCTCTAATTGAGCCAATTCTAATTGTTCAATTCGGCCATTAGTTTCACGAAACAAATTCTTATTTGCTAAATACCCATTTTCTAATTCATTAATGATCTTTTCTCTCAAATCATCCACTTGTTTGAAAAGCCTCTCCTTTTCATCAATCAAGGCCTTGGAAGTTTCTTCAACAAAGTTATCAACTAATTTACAGAATTGACTCTTCATTCCCTTGGATTTCTCATCCAAACTTGATAATTGTCCAGAAAGACGTTGATCAATCTCAATTTTGTGTGACTTTGCAAGATTTTCAACAGAACCTACAAGCTGTTGAGAGAATACTGTATCTAATTGTGTTTCACATCCCTTTGAATGATCTTTGTAATCTTGAACAAGACTCTGGCAACGTTCATTTGAGAGCTTAAGCCTTTCTAATTGATTAGTAATATCCATTGATATCTTTTCTGTATCAGTTGAGCAGTCTACAAGTCCCTTTCTAATTTCATCTTTAATTCTAGTAGTTATTTCATCTTGAGTTTTAAGACATTTCTTTAAATTTTCCTTTGCATTATTCATACCAGCATAAAGTTCTTCTGTTAAAGATTGTTCTAGAGAATCAGAGAGCATAGAGATAACGTTATTACAAAGCTTTTTCCCAGTGTCAATCATTCCAATGATTTCACCATGTGAAAGTTGGCTTTTATTTTTCCAGTGAACAAGTAAATCCTGATTGAGATCATTATATATAATTTCTAGGCATTCCCTAGTCTTTTTCTCAGTTAACTGAATATCACTAATAAGTTGTTGTTGGAGCTTAAATAGTTGAGTATTCTGAGAAGATTGGAAAAGCTCAGATCCAATAATTTTTCTATGTAATTTTCCAATGTTCTCTAAAGATTGATTCATTTGCATAAATAAGTCTTTATACTTTTCATGATAAAGCTTGGCATGTTTTGAAACATGAATATTAGCAAAGTCTCCAGCTCTAACACGTAAAGATTTCTCATTTAGTTGATCAGTAAGACTATTAACAGTAGATTCCATTTCTTTATAAAGAGCGTGTTGATTTTGGAGTTCAGATTCCATTTCAATAATTTCATTAGCCTGGGATTGAAGTTTGCTTTCCATCTCGTTAAACTGAGAAAGAGGTAAATAAACTCCATTCTTTTCTCTATTACATTGTAGTTCTTGTTTAAGTTTTTCAATTTCACAATTCATTTCTCTGATCATGACTTTCTTTGTCATCTTTTGATTGACTACTGGCATATTCTTAATATTCTTAGCTCTGTGAGCATAGTCTAAAGTATTAAGAGTTTCTTCGAGATATATAGAGGAAGCTGTGATAGTTGCAATAATGCAAGTTTTTGTACGACCTCCCAAACTATCCTGTAAAAGACGTGTTAGCTTTGAATCTCTATAAGGAACATAACTTGAGTGCTCTACTAAGGCGTTAATTACACGACCTAATGTTAACAAGCTTTGATTAATCATTCCTGCTTCCTTAGCTCGATCTTTTACTGCATTTGCTCCGCTTCTTTGAATATTCTCGGACCCTGCTAAGTCTACCAGATTCAACTTTCCCACCTTTAAAACATCTTCTCCATCTATGTTTGTTTCTTTGGTGTGGATTGTAATTGTGAAAATACAATGACTTCTAGAAGATGATTTATTTAATAAAGTCTCAGCTGTTCGTCTCTTTCTTACTGCAGTGGAAAGTATATTAAGTATATCTTGTGCTTTATTTACAGGAATCTCCTCAAGTCGATCCACATTTAGACCTCTCTTACCAGCAATATCATCATAAATTCTTAAATTAAGCTTCTCATCACTCAATAAATCTGATAACTCCTCATTATATATCTCCAAATACGAAACTCGAACTCCATATTCTGTGTATTGACTTTCCAACCTCTCAAAAATAAGTTGCACAGCTCTTGGAATAATTCCTGCATGCTCAGTCAGTTCCAAATTACTTGATTCCAAATACTCCTTCATATCACCCTCCATTGTATAAGTCTTCCCAGTTCCTGTCTGTCCATATGCAAAGATTGTACAATTAAAACCTAATAGTACTTCATCCACAATAGGAACCACATATTGTTTAAAAAGCTCTCTTTGTGAAGTGAATGACCCACAAACTCCATCAAAAGTAAACAGCTTGGTGGAGTATGAGTCAAATTTACGACTCAAAGATTGGTGAGAGACAACAATTTCTTTGGAATCTGGCTTAACTTGCAAAACATTACTGTTACTGGGGTCTTTCTTTTCCTGTTCTGTCAAAGGTCTGCATCTGACAATTACCTTCACATTTACTCCGTTCTCCTCAATAGTATTCTGACGGGGTTTTGAATTCTTCATAAAATTTTAACTTCAATTTATCTTCTTAAGTGGGTTTTTTTTCCTTCTCTAAAGAGAGAAAACCAACTCTCCAATTTTCTTCCCTCTAGAATGTTAGTTTTTTCCAATTATATTCGTAAAAATTTCTAAAATTTCTACAATTTATCAAAGTTATTCTTTTTCAGACAAAAATTGTAATTATTTGTCTTTCGTTATATTATTAATTAATTCTGCTAATTTTTGCTTACCCACATGTGCATGTGTTCATTTGGGCGCCACCGACATTTTGTTAATACCGGTATTGAAATTTGTAATAATACTGCTTCTTTTTGCCCCCCATTTCATAGAAACTTTCAAATGAGGGGCATACACGCAATAAAAATGGTTGGTTGGTTGTTGGGGGGCAGACTGACAATTTAGCAAGGCATCATCTAATAAGGCAAATTACACGTTGGAAGTGATTTTTGTGATTTGTAATTAATAATAAATTTTTTCAAAAGAAAAGAAAAAACAAAGGAGATGCTGTTTTAATTGCAGAGAAAAGGTCAATTTATGCTAGATTAGAATAATTGAGTGTGTGCATGTTGGAAGAGAAGTTAATTAGGATTGTCACACCTACATATGAGTTCTTTTGTATCCACAAGCAGTAGTAGGTGCCAAACAGAAGAAAATGAGCTCGAACAAGCTATTAGAGAATGCAAGGAGCTGCTCCAGGATTCACCTCAGTTATTGTATGAGCATTCATATAAGAAATGGAATCGCATGATTAATAAAGGATTGGATTACTTTGTCAAAGAACACCCAAAGACTCTAAGAAGAAGGTTAGCTAGAGGAGTACCACAAGACTTTAGATGGAAAATTTGGAACTCTTTATTACAGATTTCTTCTCTAGATGATGAGGATAAAATTAATGAAAAGGTTTCTCAAAGCTTAAGAAACTCAAATTTTTTTTTGGAAATATTTAATATCAATGACCAGAATTCTCCGAATTTTCAGTCTCCAACCATTAATTTTATATATTGTAATTATTACGATTATGCTGCCAAATTTCTAAACAAATATTCCCCTCTGATAAGTATTGATGTTCCACGAACTTTTCCAGAACTCAATATTTTTAGAGACCAAGCATCTCAGGAATGCCTTTTTAGAGTATTAAATGCTACTGCAAACCATATTCCTGATGTTGGGTATTGCCAGGGAATGAATTTCATTGCAGCTTTATTATTAATAACCAGTAACTTTGATCAAGAAAGAAGTTTTTATTCATTAATACTAATACTAGAAACATATGGACTTTCTGGATTTTATAAAGATCAATTCCCACTATTAACCAAGTATATTCGAGCATTTGACACAATGTTTCAGACAAATATTCCCAAGCTTTGGAAACATTTTCAAGATGAAGGAATCTTTGATCCTGTTTATCTTCATCCTTGGTTCCTTACTCTATTTGTTTCAACTCTTCCGCTCAAAACTGTTGTCATTATATGGGATTACTTGCTAGCAAATGGCCTTCAATCCTTAATTTCCATAGCTATAGCGCTTCTTAAGACCCTTGAGTCCTCTTTGATTGGACAATCAATGGAGAATATTATCCAATTCTTTAAATCCCTTCGTATTTCAGTTGGGATAAATGACGTCACATGTGCTAGAATGTTGCTTTCAAAGGCAAAGAACATCCATATTTCCGAAGAAATACTTGCTACTTTTAAGGTTTAGCCTGATTTTCTTCACTCTTTACTTTTTTTTATACAATAATTTTTAGCCATATATATTATTAACTTTTAATCTTTCCAATGCATTTATTTATATTTTTCTAGATAAATACAAAACTAACTACTTGTTTTTTTTGTTATATCCTTCCTTTTATATAACATCCTCTTTCCTCCTCCAGAATCCCCTCCTATATTGGCTATCACACATCTTTATATAGAATTATTTATCCTATAACTATTTAGATTATATTTATTCAACAAATTATTAAAAAAAATAATAATAAAGCTTTGCTAATTTAAAATGTGATAAAGAAACGTAATCCTAATGATCAATCCTATTGATCACTTTTTTTTAAATTGGTCGTTTTAAAATAACAAAACAACCAAAACATACAAAATAAAAAAGATTTGACTAACTTTAAAAAAAATCATTTTTTACTAAACAATATCCAGAAATTTTCCCGCCTTTATTATTAATTTTCTTATTTAATCCTTGATTATATAAATATAAATTATATAATTCTTAAAGAACTAATTCAAAAAATATTAATTAGTAAACTTTGTTGTTGGTTATTATTTTGAGAGCTAGTTCTAGAATGACCATATTATATTCCTACATTTCTCTTTTATTCCTATTCTTACTCTATTTTTCCTTTGGCTCTTCATTGAAATCGAATCCTTTAGGAAACGGAAATTATGATCAAGCTTACTCAGATAGAAATCGTTCTTCTAGTAATAAGAAGGTGGATCCAAAGAGAATTGGATCTTCTGGAGGGCTAGGTTCTAATCGTGCTCACTATAGTTATAATTCCCGAGATGTTAATAATGGAGGAATTTCATCGCAGAGCCGAACAGTTTACTCTAGAAGTTCATTTTCACCTGGGAATCAGATTTTATTAACAAAACCCGGTAGTTCTTATTCAACTCCGCCTGTAAATCCTCCTGTACAGTCCTCTTTCTACAAATATTATTTAGAATCTATTGGAAAAAGTCCCGCTGCTCAAAGTAGTCAATATAACATATATGGACAAAGATTTTCTAATTACTCCCCATTAAATCCTCATCGTACACCATTTTATGACTATTACTTAAGTTCTGTTGGTCAATCTTACGATAAAAAAGATGGTAATTGTCTTTACGATAGAAATAAACAAAAATTTTTAACTAATTTGGGATATAATGATTCTAAGAAACAATGGAGAGATCAAAAATCTGGTTATAGACAGACTCTCCCACATAAATCTCCTACCAGTGATTTACAAATAATTAATTCTAAAGATAAACAATCTTTCAGATCTCAACAAGGCAGTACAACAAAAACAGAAGCTTCTCATTCTGAAAAACCACATACTTCTGAATTGAAAGAAGTTATTGAACGACTTTCAAATGAAATATCTACTGTAACAAGCCCAGTTATTGGCAAACAACCATTAACTTTATCAACTATTCTAAATAAAGAAGATTACCAGTTATTTAGACGTGTAAGTCGTTGTTGCATTTTAATTCAGGATTTCGTTGATATAGCATTGATGATAATTTCAAATATTGTAAAAACTTGGACTGGGAATTCTGAATTATTAGAGGAGATGTTAATTCAAGCAACCACAGCTTTTTCTATTCTTCACTCTTCATTGTCTAGCTGTAAGACTAAGCTTCTGTCATTTGATCCATCAAATAAGTTTGCATTATCTATAACTAATGGACCGTACATTGACGAAGAAACTGTTAAACACTCTGAGAAAAGTTTAGATATTGAGGATGAGAAACAATATAAGACTGTGCTGCGTTCAATTCGTAAAATTTCCTTCAAAGTTAATGAGAATTCAGACTTAATAACTAAAATTTTCAAACTAAAACAAATGGATCAGCAATGCAAAGATTTTGGTATAAGTTCTTGCAGAAGAGCTCTTATAAATATTCTTAATATATATTCAAAGGTCTTGAAAGAAGAATTAGACAAGGCTCAGCTAGCTGCAGATATTTATACAGCAAATGAGATATTTGATGAATCAGCTCAATCAGACTTTGATAAATATGTACTAAAAATTTCCGAATCATCCAATTGATATAAGATCATTTTGGTTTTGATTTGAAATTTCTTAATTGCTTAGAAGAAAACGCATTAATGAAGTTAGCAAAAATTTGAGACTTATACACGATTATTTCAATCATAGTCAATTGATATATCATTTATCCGGTCAATTTCATTGATTAATGCACGTTATAATCATTTTTGTTGACTTTGGATTTCTAAAATTTTCAGGTTTTATGCCGAAAAAAACCCTATAATGGCGGGTAACTAATAATTGGTGGATTATTTCCCTCTTTGCCACATTGATATTTAGGCGGTAAAATGGCAATTTATATTTTAAATCTCGTTTTTATTGTAATTAATCGAGAGGAATTTTAAATGACAGATTTTCTAGTACTATTGTAATTGATTAAATTAACTGCCATATAATTTAGATATTTAGTTTATGCATTCAGATTTGAATGCTTATCTGCATACTATATTCGCTGTTAAAGTGTGGCTATGCAAGTATTTTCTGAGTATTGTTTAGAATTTAGACTTGGGTTGCGTGTATTAGTGTAGATTATCATCACTCTTAATGGAGGGTAATTTTAATTTGCAGTTTAGTCAAAACTTTGTTTTAGAGCCAAATTCGATATTGTCGAAATTGTACATTATACTTGAAACCAAGATAGTTGGTTTACAAATTTATTCTCTACTATCGAATATTCCACTATTAGTTTCAGAATCAGTAATATAGACATTGGTTTTGAATTAAATAACTTAGATTTATTGAAATTGAGGAAAATATTTTCGATTGAGTATTATATTATTTTTATGATGAATTTATTTCTAGGAGAGTGAAAAGATATGTATGTTATTAAATAATAATAAACCTCTAAAATAAGAATTACAATCGTAATTGCATAAATATATATTGCAATAATAAAAGCATAAGACTAATTTTTAATTATTAACTTCCCAGTACTTTTTAACCAAGGCTGTTTATTTTATTTGATTTTTTTTAAAGTCTAAATCACTCATTGCATTCCATCAGACTTAGGTGAAGGTAGAATAGGAAACCATT
>NW_667201.1:0-10254 GCF_000006425.1 Cryptosporidium hominis TU502
CAATAGATGTGTTCTGTAAATTTAACCCAAAGCTTGAACTTCCCTTTCCATCAATTGTCTCGAAAACCTCTTTTTGTAGTAAGTATGATTTTATACAGTCTCTTTCTTTTGTTAATAACGAAATATCGCTACCAATTGTTAGCGGAAGAGAAATTATGTTTGAAATAAATGCTTCCAGTGAAACCCAATTTATTGTTGTGTACTTTTTGGAAGAGTTAAAATTATCAAAATAATAATTTATAATTGATTTTTTAAGAGTTATTTCTTCAAATATTTTTCTAATATTTTTGTTTGAACTATATCTAAACTCGCTGCAAAAATTCGAATTAAGTTCTTCTGAAATAAACATGGAAATTGCATGTCTCCTTGATATTTCATCTAGATCGAGTTCCAAAGATTTGCTCTCAACAACTGATTCTTTGTTTTTGCTAATTAATCTAAATGGCAACCAGAGGTTCTTAAGTAGTTCCCAATTAAAAATAGGATCGTTTTTCATCCCAAGATAAACGCAAATTCCTCTTAAATGTGGGAAACAAAGAATAATTTTATTTGCAGACTCGAAAGAATTAACATTTCTTTTGGTTTTATAAATCTTGTCAAATAAATTTGTTATAAAAATAATGGGCAGCTCTTCAAACTTATCTCTAGATAAATTTAAATACCTTAAGTATTCGCACCAAAAAAAAGGCCTTTCATCAAATTTACAATTTATTGAAAAATCATAAGTTAATATAGAATTTAAAGTAACTTTATTTTTATTCTCAATATATCTTGGTAATGAAAAAATTCCCAAAGAATTACTTATTCCAAAATTAATATTAAACAAAATATTGTCAAATTCCAAAACAATTTTAAACATTAAATTTTGGTCGGAATTTGAATTAACAAGTGTTCCAATATGATCAGAATAAGTATCATTTTCGACTAATTTAACTTTATTTATATTATTTAAGTATTGATGAATGCTTTGAAAATTATTCAATTGCTTAAGAAGATTTTCTGAAAATAGACTTTTAACATTTGAAATTATTCTAGATTCAAATATACATGTGTTACAAATATCTTCACAAGACTTTAAAATTTCAATTTGGTCAGCTAAAAACTTAAGAAAAATCTCTTTGTTCAGTTTATATTTACAAAATAGATTTATTATGGCAAATATCATAACTACTATTGAAATAACATCCTCTGGCTTTTTATTTTTCGTAAAGTTGTTTTTTGATGAAACATCTTTTTCATATGTAAAATTAGTAAGCTCTAAATCATGATTTTCAAAAATATCTTCCAATTTAATTATTGAAATATTTTTTGAAATCATATCTCCAAGCGAATTTAAGGATATTATTCCACAATTTTCCTTGAAAAAAATCAGATCAATTATGCAATTCTTCAATCCAATCCAATTTAAGCTAACATTGATAGAAGATAATGTATTTTTAAGTATTGAATCGTCTTTGAGCAAACTAGCCTCGAATTTTAATGTATTTGAATGATCCATAATTAGTATTTTTGCGATCTGAATAAAATACATCCGAGATGTATTAAAACATTCGAACATTTCATTAATTATTTTAATCGAAAGATACTTTTTTTGATTATTTTCCAAGTCAATCAATAAATTTTCAGATAATTTGTTCAAATTTGTTGAAAATGAAGGAAGTCTGCTAAGATAAGAAGGTAATCCAACAATTTTCGGCAAGATTTTCAGTTCTGGAACTTTAATGTCAAGTCCATTAATTAAAAAAACGGAATAAAAATTTCTTAATTTCTTAATTATTTCAAAACTAATTTTAACATCGGAGATATCTGCTATCATTTGCCCAATTAATAGATCAAACTCAGTCCTTTTAATTATGTAGTTTTCAATTTTAGTATTATTTCTAAAAAATGATTCATATTCTCTTATGCATGCAAGTACAAAATGTGCTGATGTAGAAATTGTGACAGAAAGCTGCCAGTCTGGGGGAGGACCATAATAAATTATGGAATAAAGTAGCTCAAAAACCTTTCTAAAGTTTAATGAACTTAGCTGAAGTATGCTTGATCTTGCTAACTCAAATTGTCCCAAAGAAAGATAATTGCATGTCAACGTAAACAGGACTTTTTCATCATTATCAGATAAAAATGGACAAAAACGTGTTAATTCATCATTATTTAAGCTAATTGAAACATATCTTGCCCTTCTATTATTTCTACTTTCAAATATGTCAGTATTCATAATATTTAATGTTAATGTAATCCATCTCTGAAAATTGCGCCCAAAAAAATTGATTAGTTTTATCCAATAAATTTACAATCCAATCAAAAATTATTGAAAAAACATATTCCAACGAAAGTTCAATATTTTAATTTATTGTAAAGCGATAGTTTATTATCATATATTCCTTTAAAACAATTTAGATTAAGCTCTAATATGAGCACTCACGAATTTTTGTAAACTGTATCGTATATGCGTTAGGTGTATCCTCGAATTATTGTTTTTCCTCAATCAAGAATTTTTTACCTAGTACTTTCAATTACTATTTGAATATCTGCCCTAATTTAATTATTAGGTCAATTTCATTAAATAGTTTTTTTCTTTTATTATGAAACGTATTTTATTATTGTCGTTTATTATTGGTGCATTTGGTGCGCCTCAGGTTAAACCCAACATTCCTGGTGTAGCTTCCCCTTTGCCACACACAAAAGGCCAGGTACCTACGTATGTTGAAACTCCGCTAGAAAGCTGCCCTCCAGGGTATTTAATGGAGAATGGAGTTTGTGTCCAACGTATCCAGGTTCCTCCCATGCCTTTCTGTCAGGAACCAGCAATCTATCACGAGGGGCATTGTTTAATAGTAACAGCACCACTAAAGCAATGTCCACCAGGATACGAAATATCAGGAAAGCAATGTACTGCTACTAAAACCGCTTCTCAACAACCATCTTGTCCTCCAGGTACTACATTACATGGAACAGAGTGTATCTCTAAACATATGATAGATACAGTATGTCCCCCTGGTTTCGTAGATAATGGAAGAGATTGTGTTGCATTCACTATGCCTGAAAAATCATGTCCCCCAGGATTCGTCTTTTCTGGAAAACAATGTGTTCAATCAGACACAGCTCCTCCTAATCCAGAATGTCCTCCAGGTACTATACTGGAAAATGGCACATGTAAATTAATTCAACAAATTGATACCGTTTGTCCTTCTGGTTTTGTTGAAGAAGGAAATAGATGTGTTCAATATCTCCCTGCAAACAAAATCTGTCCTCCTGGATTCAATTTGTCAGGACAACAATGTATGGCACCAGAATCAGCTGAATTAGAATCGACATGCCCACCTAATTCAATATTTGAAAATGGAAAATGTAAAGTGATTAAAAATATTGATATGGTCTGCCCACCAGGATATACAGATTCAGGAGATGATTGTGTACTATATGTAGCTCCTGCAAAGGAATGCCCACCAAATTTCATTTTACAAGGCCTCCAGTGTATTCAAACTAGTTCTGCTCCAACTCAACCTGTCTGCCCTCCAGGTACAGTATTACAAGATAATGCCTGTATTTCAATCCAAGCAATCGATGCTATCTGTCCACCAGAATTTTTAGACAATGGAAAAGATTGTGTAAAATATTCTCCAGTCACAAAGGAATGCCCACCCGGGTTTACATTGAGTGGGAACAGGTGCGTTCAAATGGTAAATGCTCCCATGGAATTCGAATGCCCACCAGGTACAATTTTAAAAGATGATCAATGTCAATCAATAGAAAGAGTTGATACAATTTGTCCACCAGGATTTGTAGATAATGGCGAAGATTGTGTCCAATTTTCTGCACCAGAGAAAATTTGCCCCCAAGGATTCTCTCTTTCTGGAAAACAATGTGTTAAAACAGAATCTGCTCCAAGATTAACAGAATGCCCACCAGGTACAACCTTGGAAAATAACAGTTGTATTTCATATGAACTAGAAGATGCTATTTGTCCACCTGGATATCTCGACAATGGATCAGATTGTGTCCAGTTTTCTCAACCAGAAAAGGAGTGTCCAACAGGTTTTGTATTAATTGGAAAACAATGTACCCAAACTACTCAAGCTCCACCACAACCAGAATGTCCTCCAGGTACAAACTTGGTAAATGGACAATGCCAAAAAGTCGAAAGGATAAATATGGTCTGTCCAACTGGTTTTATTGATAATGGTACAAATTGTGCTTCTTTCTCCGCACCAAACAGGGAATGCCCAGCTGGATATACACTTTCTGGATCCCAATGCGAGCAAATAAAAGAAGCACCTCCTGTTTCAGAATGTCCACCAGGATATACACTTCAAGGAAATCAATGTACTGCACTAAAAATGATTGATGCTATCTGCCCAGATGGATTTTTACCAAATGGAGACGATTGTATCCAATTTTCTCCTGCTTCAACTGTATGTCCTACTGGATTCATTCTACAAAATCAACAGTGTGTTCAAACAACTACCTCACCAAAAACACCAGAATGCCCTCCAGGTTCTGCGTTGGATGGAGACTCATGCACAAGACTTGTTCCCGGGGCTCTTCAATACGTTTGTCCTGTTGGTACTAGAGAGGGGGACGTTTGCGTAGAGAGATCGATTAGTTCCCCTGTTTTGGAATGCCCACCTGGTTATTCATTGGAAACAGGTAAACAATGTGTCAGAAGAAGCCAATATGACTGTTCAGTAACAACTTATGTTACAGAGTGTAAAACACCTGATGTTAAAGCACTAAGAAGATTAGCAGCTGCAAAAGAAACATCAACAGTTTATGAAACGTCTGAGATACAAAATCCAGGGCATCATCATGCTCATTCTCATGGACATTCACATTCACAAGTTATGCCAATTCAAACCCAGAATATACATACACAACATCATAAAGAGGCACCAAGGCCAATTTGTGAAGATGTTCCAAAAATTACCCCAAAAACTTGTACAAAAGCTGATTCTGTCCCAGCTGTGCCTATTTGCGAGAACAATGCTGAACTTGTAGGAAAAGAATGTGTATTAACAAATTACTACCCATTAGAAGCAATTTGTCAAGATGGAACAAGATCAAAAGAGTGTGCTAAGTTTGTAAAAACTCCACCTACTTTGAAATGTCCCCCAGGTTCTGTAGATGTAGGATCTCAATGCCAAGTTAACAAATATTCACCATATGATCTTGCATGCCCTGCAGGATATGCATTGGTTGGAGACAAATGCGCCACCACAAGAGAAAAAGTTTGCCCGAATGAAAGTTGCCAAAGAGTTGTAACTGCGCCTGTTTCTTTAACTTGTCCCCCTGGATATCATCAAATAGATGAAGTTATGAATATCTCTGCTCATCCACACCACAGACACTTAGCTGGCGTTCAATCTACTTCTCAAAAGGGATATTCTCATGGACATAAATATACTCCTGTAATTTCTCAGCCACCACAACCAGTTCCAGTTGTTGCTCCTATTCAGCAAATGAAATGCATCCATGCAGACCATGCTCCATATAATCTTATCTGTCCTGTTGGATCAAGACTTGTAGCGGATAAATGTGTTACATATTCGGATAAAATATGTCCAAATGGTAATTGCGAGCGTATATATAATGAGCCTGCTGAATTAGTATGCCCTCCAGGATTCTCATCATCTAAACCAATTCAGCCAATAAGCCATTCTCATATTAACCATTCAAATGTTTCTGTTCCCGTCCAAGCACAAACTATTAACCAACCACAAGTAATTCAACAAAGACAAGTAAATTATCAGCCACAAGTAATTCATCAATCACAGGAAATTTTAACAACTTATCCAACTCCAGTTTACCAGACAGGCACAATTTATCAAGGACATCATCATCATCATCATCACAGAAATCTAGCTTCCCCTGAGTGCATTAAGACAATTTCAGTACCTTATATTTTAAAATGCGAATCTCCATTTATTTTAGATGGTGACAAATGTGTCGAAAAAACAGAAAAAATTTGTCTACAAGGTGACTGCAGAAAACAAGTCGTCGTTCCACCAACTCTTTCATGTCCACAAGGTTACAGAAATGCCAATGGAATTCAAACAGCAATTTCAAGCAAGCATACCGCCGGAACACATCATTATTCAACACCTTCAGCAGAGTGTGTTAGAACTATTTTTGAAGAGTATAGTTTAGTATGTTCATCAGGGTTCGTATTATTAGGGGATAGATGTGCATTGTTTACAAATAAAATCTGTCCAAATGGTAACTGCGAGAGATTAATAAGTAAACCTGCCAATATGGTATGCCCACCTGGATTTACTAGACCACAATCAAATCATCATTCAGATCATGCAGGACATGGACATGTACATGGAAACCAGTTATTACAAGAGTGTACAAAACAAATATATACACCTTATGACCTTTCTTGTCCAGATAATTATTCAATAATCGGAGATAAATGCGCGATCCATACTGTTAAAGTTTGCCCAGATGGAAACTGCGAACAACTCATTCGTTCACCACCAACGATGGAGTGCCCACCTGGATATTATAGACCTCAGGCTGGTGTTGCAATCAGATCCCATGGTCATAAAGCCAGTGGAGCAAGTCAATGTATGAGAAATGTTTATGAGCCATATGCACTACAATGTCCAGATGGATTCAGATTATTGGGAGATATGTGCCAACAATCAACAGTAAAGGTTTGTCCAAACAACAATTGTGAAAGAATTAGTTATATACCACCAATTCTCTCTTGTCCTCAAAACTTTGAGAGAAGTGGACAGAGGTGTATTGCTAATGAATATGCAGATTATGAATTGGCATGCCCACCTGGATTAATAGTTATCAGCGATAAGTGCGCAAAATATGCAGATAAAGTTTGTCCAAATGGCGATTGCGAGAGAATAAGAACATTCCCACCAGAGCTTGTTTGCCCACCAGGTTACACAATGGAGGCTGGAGTTGCCCAAGGAACCAGAAGGTCTTTAGGAACAGCTTCAAATCATCCACATCATAGTTCTGGACATCATCACGCTCTAGGACATCATCATCATCATGCAGTTACTCAGGAAGTAAGCATTGTGAGGACAACTGTTTGTTCAAGAGAAGTTTTTGCTCCATATTCATTAAGCTGTACAGCTGATAGTCAACTATTGGGTGATAGATGTGCAAGGTTCGCACCTAAGGTGTGCCCATCTGGTGGTTGTGAAAAGATAGAATCTACACCAGTAGTTTCCAGTTGTCCATCTGGGTATGTTACCGATCAAGATGGCACATGCTATATTGTTGAATATGCTCCATTCTCATTAACATGCAATGATCCATATACTTTGTTTGACAATAAGGAGTGCGTTTTGGTAACAAAACCAGATAGTAGGTGCCCAGACAATACAGAAAAAACTAGTACAGGTTGCGTCAAGAAAGTTATAACGACCCCAATTGTGTCATATGAAACAACATGTATTGGGCCAACTTGTAACGCTGCATAAATCTAAATTTCAATGAATAATAATTTTATTATCGCTAAAAACATCTATTATCAAAAAATTATCTAGAAAAGGCCAAACTACTTTGATAGTTTAATCTGATAGAATTCTAACTTTTCTTTGTTTTCCAGTGTCAAAAAGTGATGGGAACGGGATTCGAACCCGCGAAAACTAGCACCTCGAACTAGCGCCTTAGACCGCTCGGCCATCCCACCTGTACAACTCGGAGATTCGTTTGCCAAGTCGCTTTCTCACATAGAAAAGGGTTTCCTATATTCAACGTGTTTCGTATTTCATACTTGAGAGGATTAATAATTTCTAAAATCTATTCTATTAAAAAATGCTAAAATTTTATCAAAATACAACTAAAAGATGGTATTGTATCGAACGTTCTTAGATTTTTAGTATATTCTTGTTTTGATTGTTTTTGAGTTGATCTAAGAAAAAAAATCAATTAGACAGAAATTTGATTTGGCGGGAGGATTTAATTTTTTTTCTTTTAAGTTATTTGTAAATGTTAGTTTCAAAATGGGAATCTCGAGATTCTATAGATGGATATCAGAAAGGTATCCTCAAATTAATGAGGAAATATCAGATGGAATTATACCACCATTTGATAATTTGTATTTGGATGTAAATGGAATTGCTCACAATAGTGTGAATTCTAGTGAAATGCGCACTCCAAGTAATGGGATTAATTTATCTGAAAAAGGGTCTCCAGAAATTTGGGCTGCTATTTTTAGATATATAAATAAGTTGGTATACATAGCTAAACCTAGGAAATTACTTTATATCGCCGTTGATGGGGTTGCTCCTAGAGCTAAAATGAATCAACAAAGAAGTAGAAGATTTAGATCTGCAAGGGATTTAGAGTTTCTAAAAAAAATGGAGGAAAATAATTCTATTGATACAACACAAAATAACGTTTTTGATTCGAATTGTATAACTCCTGGTACGACTTTTATGCATGAGTTGCGAAGACAACTGGAATTTTTTATTTACCATCAAATACATACTGATCCATTATGGAAAAATTTAGAAGTTGTTTTAAGTGGAGCTGACGTACCTGGTGAAGGGGAACATAAAATAATGGATTTCATACGTTGTATTAAATCCCAAAGAGACTATAATAACAACACAACTCATTGCTTGTATGGCCTTGATGCTGATTTGATAATGCTTTCTCTTGCTTCTCATGAACCACATTTTTCTTTGTTGAGGGAAGAAATAAAATTTTCAAGTTCAAGAAATTATGAGAGTAGAACGGTTTGCACAAAGGAAAGGTTTCAATTTTTGCATATCTCTATTTTAAGAGATTATATTATAAATGATTTAAATCCTAGAAATTTAAGTGTTGAAGAGTTAAATTTATGTTCCGGATACAAGTTTGGACTGAAAAATGATTCACAGGATCAAATTAGTATTTTTGATAACGTTTTAATAGATGGAGAACGCCTTATTGACGATTTTATCATCTTAGGCTTCATTGTTGGAAATGATTTTCTCCCTCATATCCCATTCCACACTGTTGATCAAGGACTAGCAAGGATAATAAGTAGCTATAGAAAGTATTTGGCTCATTTTTTTTTACTGAAGTTGAGTAGTTCTCCATGGATACTCGAAGATTGTGGTAGAATCAATTATGTTAATTTGTTGCGATTTCTAATTTGGCATATTATTTCGGAGAAAGAAGAGGCTGAAAAACGTATTTCTAATCCAGATTATTGGAAAAAGGTAATCCCAGACCAAAACAAAATTAATTCAGATTCAATAGGTGTTCCGAGGTTTATGAAATCAGACTCTATAGAACAAGATAACTTTAGGGCAAAGTGGCAAGAAACTAGACCCGAAAATTTTGAAGTTATGCGTTGGAGATATTACTTTGTAAAAATGGCAATAAATATCGATAAGTTTTTCCCAGAAAATTCAAATGTTCAAAATCAAGCAAATATTAAATCTAACACAAATTCCAATAGAATAACAACTAATTCTATTGAAGATATTGTTTTTTGTTACCTTGAAGGTTTGCAATGGGTCAGCTATTATTATTTTAGAGGTGTTCCTTCATGGAGATGGTATTACCCTTATAGATATGCGCCATTTGCATGTGATATTGTCATTATTTTAAGTTGTTGGCTACAAAATAAGAGTATTTCAACATTGAGTAGAGATGATATTATTAAATATGGTTCTTCTAAATTGATGTCTATTCACACAATGTATTCGGAGGAAATCAAACTTAATGGGTTAGCATTTCGGTTTATTAAAGGAAACCCGTTGCAACCATTTGAGCAACTAATGGGGGTTCTTCCTTCAAATAGCAAGGATCTTTTACCAAAACCATTTAGGAAGCTGTTCACTAATCCAAACTCACCATTATTGAGTTTTTATCCGGCTAACTTTGAAGTTGATATGGAAGGCGTCAAGGTTCCTTGGGGCGGCGTAACATTAATTCCTTTTATTGATGAGTTTCTTCTATTGGATTCAATTACATATGTTCTTTCAAAATGTGGTTTTTATGACTCTGATTTTAGAAATTTTGAAACCAAAATAAAGACTAATTTTGAATATGAACTGAAAAATCGGTATACATTTTATTTAAGTACAAGTGAATTAGAAAATTTAATTGATGGTAATACGAATACTCATTCATCAATTATCAATAGTTCGGAGTTTTTAGATACCGAAGATAAAGCCAGAAATCAGGAAGGGAGACCATTTATTTTCTATTTGGATAACTATGCATTTCCTACTCCTAAAATTGAAAGCACAGTGAATTTATACTTACCTTCCATTACTAACTCGAAGG